>NW_010135506.1:0-8246 GCF_000699245.1 Pterocles gutturalis
GCCTTTCATTATATTTTCTCTCCCCTGTCCAGCTGAGGAGGGGGAGTGATAGAGCAGCTTTGGTGGGCACTTGATGTCTAGCCAGGGTCAACTCATCACAATAGTTGAGTGTTTTTCCTTTGTCATCACTAAGCCAATATACTGAAATTTTTTTGATCCTGCTTTTCTGTAAATAACATTTTTAAAATTAAATTAAATAAATAAATTAAATAAATTTTCCATCTTCTCTACAGTTGTGGAACCCATGGTGAGATAATTATCAGCATATAAAGAATGCTGTCTCTGACTTGAGTCCTTTTAATACTGTTTGTTCATCATTAGTCTCTATGCAGCTCTAGCCTTCCGTATGATTCCCATTTTGTAGCATGAAGTTTAAGCATTGCTGACATTTTGAAACATTAGATTTATTGGCTAAAGGTGGTCAGTACCATTTCACTCTCAAGTCTACCATGTTTCCTTCTTGCAAATAATGGCAAAGGCAATTTTGCCATTTCTATGCACTCCCTTTTGTTTCTAGAGAAGTTAGGAATAAGAAGTCTCCCCTTACCCTTTTGGGGGGCAGAGAAAAGAGGCAGTCCCCTGTGGCATCTTCTGTTTGTACATGATAGGGCTCTCTGAAGTTGCTAAGAATTGTAGCATTTCTGAAAATTCCTATAGAAGTCTTCAAAGAGTGTGTATGAGATTGACATGTTAAACAGTTCTGTGCTAACGCGTACAGCAATGCCAGCGAACAACACCGTACTGCTTTCAACCCAGATGCTTTGGCAAATAGCAGCTTCATGTGTTGCGACTGCTTGGCATAATGACTGGTGCTGCAAAGCAGTAGCAGGTGGTTTGGACTTTTTCTGCTTGTTCTGCACCAAGGCCCTATTTTTTGCAGTGGCTTTGCAGCATGATAAACAATGCTGTTCTTTTTTTCTGGTAAGAATTTTAATCTCTTAGATGCACTTGGTAAAAAGTTGGGCTCAATGGCAATCTACTGGATGACAATCCAAGTTACCCAGCTCTCATTTTCTTTTACAAACATCTTATAGGTGACACATGCTATGCTTGTTCTATACTTTCCCCCCCAAAATGCATCACTGTATTAATAGAAAGTCCTATTACTTTGAAGATTGCCTTATGACTTCTCTGGTTTATGCCCTGCTATCTATCAGTAACATTCCTTCTGTACCCGCTTTGCAAGCATCATTTCCCACAACAGCTTAACATAGCCCTCAGCCTATGTCTGCTTTTTCAGTCATGGGGAGAAGGGCACTTCAAACTTCTTTCCTCTTACCTTGGCATCTTCTTGCTAGAGAAGAGTCATACTGTTCAAATGCACATCTTCAAGCATATGTTTTCCGGAGTCCTACTGTGGTACCTACCCGCCATGGATGGAGCAGGGTGTTTCATGAACATTTGCTGTATATGCCCATTCATTCCCTAGAGCTGAAGAGCTATGTGCCTTATTACAATATTGCTTGGATCAGAAATTTTCCTGATCTGTATATTCTTTTTTTTTTTCTTTAAAAAAAAGGTAAACAGAGATTCTGTTGTTTCTGAATTGGGTAAAATTATGTTTCATTCTCTTACTTCACCTAGAACACACTTTTCAAATTTACCATAATGCTGAAGCTTCAAAATACATTGGTACCTAACCTTTTAAAATAAAGAGATTGTGTGTTAATTGTTTCACTTTTCTTGACTTACTATGCCTAGACCCTCGCTAACATGACATTAAAGACATTGTGGTTCTTTTGCATTATATAGCACAGTCGTGTCTGGTGCCTATACATGTAATGTTCAGTATGTGCTCATGAACTGGAAGTACACTCTGACCAGACCACTGGCACAGTTGTGTTTGAAACTCTGTAAGAATTAGAAGCCTGCAGGGTTTAGAGCTTTGTTAACATTTATGCTATGAACTGAACTTGTGATCTTTTCACAGAACACAGTCGTTAGCTGAACCTTGAAGAATTGCTTGTCTGTTTAGTGTTTGGATCCATTAATATTTTTACATAATCCCCTTTCCTTAAAAATGTTCAAGTCTCTTTCCTTAGCTGTAAAGTTCTCTCTCTGCACTTCTGTATAGGCAAGAAAACCCAAACCAAACCCAAAACCATGTCTAATCTTCTGGTCAGATTTTCCTTCGCATAGTTTTTATATCCTTCAGGAAATGGTGGAATTATTTCTTCCTTCCCCACTACATTTCTGGCACCCCCTTTGAAGTAAGCTGTCTTTTTTGGTGACCAGAGCATACCTCACTATCTGTGCATTGCTCCCCACATTGATGCTACGTGTGCATGTGACAGGCTGCTCTCTCAGTAGCTTGCTCTGAGAATTGTCATATAAAACCAGAGACTGATGGAAAGAGAGGTGTAAATATTATTATTTAAGCATGGCAATTGGAACACGTTATCTTTGGTTTATGCATCTTCCATAATGCCCCTAGATGAGAGAGGTGATGCTTTTTGGAAAGGAGGAGCCCAGTCATGGCAAACGTGAACTCCAGTCTCTGTTTACAGAGACTTTGTAACCTGGTAATAAAATTTATAGATGCATGTAGCTGAAGTTGTAGACAAAAATTAAAGGTTTTAAATTTGCACATTAGATTTGGTACTTGAATGGTGTTGTTGTCATTATTATTGGTGTGGAAAAAACTCCAATTTTAATAGTTAACTGTAATTTTTAATATATACTGCTTAGTTCATACTAGATATAGTAAAGCCTTTGAAGGAACTATATGAGTTACAGTTAAAAAATAATTTTCTTAGATCACAATATTATCCTAAAGGAATAATGATATAGGGGTGTTGTTGTTTTGCTTTGTGGGGATTTTCTTGTTGTTGTTATTTTGGTTTTTAACTTTTCTGTTTTAAAATTTGTGCTACTTGAGAGAAATGAATACACTTTACAATGAGCCCTGCTTTGGGGTTGTATTGTTGTTTGGATTAATGAAACCTGGCATCACTGTCTTTTGGTGGTTGCTAGTTGCAAGCACATATTCAACCATACTTAAGTTTTTTCTTGAAAGCTAGTACTTCAAAATGAGACTAATCAAAAGAAGTAATTACTTAAAATGTATATGCTAAATATAGAAATTATTAAAAAGGCAGGAAATTGATCTTTCAAATAAGTGCTTTGGAATTGTGAGGTTTCATTGTATCTGTGAAAATATGGTTTTATTCCTGATTTTAATTGGAGTTTTCTGTGATTAGCAGTAGCTAATGGAAATGTTATAACTTTTTACTGAGGAAAGATTTGTTTAATGACTTAGGAAGTCTGAATGCCAGTTTGTCAGGAAGTAAGGACTGGCTTGAGACGTCTGTTGTAAAAAGCCAGTGTCAGCATATCAGTTATCAAATCGTTAAGGACGCAGCAGAAAAATTATTTAGTTACAATTTACAGCCTGTCAATATTTTATAGAATAAAATAGTCCTGGTGCTTCCAGTCTACTTTAGAGTGAGGAAAAAACCTTTTTGAATGTTACTATTTTTATGAACTATCATATGGATTAATATGGACAGCATGCCTAGGAGTTTCCAAGTATTCTGTTTTTTAGAAACTATATCAGAATTTCTGTTTTTAATACAGAATGTAAAAACAGTGTACGGTCTCCGAATCATAGAATAATTTGGGTTGGAAGGGACCTTAGAGATAACCTAATTCCAACCCCCCTTGCCATGGGCAGGGACACCTTCCACTAGCCCAGATTGCTCAAAGCCTCATCCAGCCTGGCCTTGAACATCTCCAGGGATGGGGCATCCACAGCTTCCCTGGGCAACCTCTTCCGGTGTCTCACCGCCCTCACAGTAAAGAATTTCTTCCTGATATCTAATCTAAATCTGCCTTCTTCCAGTTTAAATGTTACCCCTCATCCTGCTGCTACATGCCCTTCTAAAAAGTCCTTCCCCATCTCTCCTGTAGGCCCCCTTCAGGTACTGGAAGGCTGCTATAGGGTCTCCCTAGAACTTTCTCTTCTCCAGGCTGAACAACCCCAACTCTCTCAGCCTGTCCTCATAAGGGAGGTGTTCCAGCCCTCTGATCATCTTTGTGGCTCTCCTTTGGACTCGCTCCAACAGCTCAACGCCCTTCTCGTGTTGGGGGGCCCAGAGCTGGGTGCAGTATTCCAGGTGGGGTCTTGGTAGAGCAAAGTAGAGGGGGAGAATCACCTCTCTCAACCTTCTGGCCATGCTTCTCTTGATGCAGCCCAGGACATGGTTGGCCTTCTGGGCCGCAAGCGCACACTGCCGGCACATGTTCAGTTTGTCATCTACCTTCCTTCTCCTCAGGTCTTCTCCCAAGCCATTCTCTGCCCAGCCTGTATTTGTGCTT
This sequence comes from Pterocles gutturalis, assembly GCF_000699245.1. Classification (NCBI taxonomy): domain Eukaryota; kingdom Metazoa; phylum Chordata; class Aves; order Pterocliformes; family Pteroclidae; genus Pterocles; species Pterocles gutturalis. Next base: position 4,318 of record NW_010135506.1, read on the forward strand.
GGGATTGCCTCGACCTATGTGCAGGACCTTGCACTCAGCTTTGTTGAACTTTGTGAGGTTGGCATGGGCCCACCTCTCAAGCCTGTCCAGGTCCCTCTGGATGGCTTCCCTTCCCTCTAACACGTTGGCTGCACCACACAGCTTGGTGTCATCGGCAAACCTGCTGAGGGTGCATTCGATCCCACTGTCCATGTCGCCGACAAAAATGTTAAATAACACCGGTCCCAGTACCGATTCCCTGAGGAATGCCACTCGTCACCAGTCTCCATTCAGACATTGAGCCGTTGACCACAACTCTCTGAGTGTGACCATCCAGCCAACTCCTTACCCAGTAGGTGGTCCATCCATCAAATCCATATTTTTCCAATTTGGCCACCAGGATGGCCAGGAGACTGACTGGCCTGTTGTTCCCTGGGTCTTCTTTTTTACCCTTCTTGAAAATGGGGTTTATGTCTCCCCTTTTCCAGTCAGTGGGACCTTCACCAGGCTGCCATGACCTTTCAAATACGATGGTTAATGGCTTGGCAACTGCTCTGTTAGTTGCCGAAACTAAGTATGTACTATAAACTTCTGTTTGAGTGAAATTAACTATTTCAAGATCATATATGAAATCAGCCATTGAAGGGATTCCCTGGAATCATTACACCAGCAGATTCCCCATAGTCAAGTTGTAATTTATAATGGTCATTACTTTTTTTTGTTGTTCAATTTACTTAAAAAGCCTTCTGTGTATCTAAGTCTACAAAAGGCTTCTGTTTGACATGAATTAAGTGTATGATATGTTAATTTTTTGCCAGCATAGCAATCTCAAATGAAGTGTTGTATAGCCAGTTTGAAATTAGTAAAGCAAAAAGACTTGCAATATCAATAGGGCTATGCATTATCCAAATCCTGCAAGTGGAAGCAGGGGACATAGCATAAATTCTGAAAATATATGCTTGCTTAAGTACCAAGTAATCTCATTTTTACAGTTGGTTTTATTTTAAAATTTTTAGCGCTGTATCAGATGAAATCTACCTTCTTCGTGAACATCAGAATATAAGTTGGATTAACGTAATGTAGTGAGGTAGTTTGAAAATACTTGTGATTATATAACTGTGTTGTAGAGTTAGAAAGATTTTGCACCCATTCATAATACTGTATTTATTCAAACTACAGAAGTACTTTCAGATCCTCCCCCTCTCTCTTGAAAGCTGTTTTCTTTGGTCAGGTATTGAATAATTTATATCATGTGAGACTATTGCACATGATGTATTCATCCCTTGTTTAGCTCTTACATTAATGGTTTGGCATGCTAGCTGTACATTGATATGGTAGATGCTTTCCATTTTTTCTGAACCAACTGTTTAAATATATCTTGTGCCTCAGTAACTACAAATGGGAAGTGACTTGAATTATTCTATTTCCCTTGATGGTTTTTATGTGTAGAAAAAGATTCCTTTTTCAGTATGTATGTATTTGTACAATAGATTAAAGAAGAGCTTTAAAAATTATTCAGGTATTTGTGATAACCTTACATTATGTTCAGCTGGAAATATATTTGGAATCTGAAAAGTGAAGTTTAGACCTTAGGCTAGCTGTTAGCCACAGGTATTGATTAGGTACAAAATACTTGGTGTTTTTCACCTCTTGTACAGATCGTATGGTTGGATATGTTGCCATGTAGCAGGCAGTTTGTATTCAATCTTAAATTAATTTTGCATTGTAAACTGAATTTTGTACGTAATGTTATTTATATTCTCTTTGGAGGTGGGAAAAAGAGAAGGCACTGCACCAATACAATAAACTCTTAAACTGCTGATAAAAGTATTACTTGAGAGGACAGTTGAGCAGACTAGGAGAAGGATTAGTGCTGCAAAGTACTGGCCTAGGCTGGATTGCTTGGAAAATCTTGTAAGCCCACGGTCAGATAACACTGTGCTGCTGCTTACTGCTGTTCCTGCTGCGGTGTTACAGGGTCTGCTAGATGAGCATAAATCAAAAAGCAGTAATTTAGTTTAAAAAGCTAACATGAGATAAAGAATAGATGGAATTGATGTCTGTATGTCAGAGGGGTTGATGCACATGTACTAAGACAATTGTATGTATTTTAGGACATAAAGGGAAATATTTTAGTAGTTTTACTATTGATAAAATTTCCAAAATTAAGTTGTTTTCTAAATGAGGGAGCCAGTAAAACCTTAATTGCTGTTAGAATCAGGCTGTGGAATAGGCTTTTGGGGCACTTTTAAAAGCAGATTCTGTGACTGAGATGTGAAAAGTTTCTGTCATAGAGATTGATAAAGAAACACGGAGCCTCTTTCCCCTTGAGCAACGACCCAGGTTAGTGGCTTACAAAAAGTCATAGCCCTCCTTTAGCCGATCAGGAGGCAGAGCAATGTCACGATCCTCTGAGGGTTTGAGACACAGAGGCTGCTGCTGTTGCTTTCTATCCTGTACCTGGTGTGTACCTGGACAGGAGATGTGGGTTGCCAGTGTCAGGCACCTTCCACAAGCACTTGAGAACAAGAAACACACAAACACCAGTCTCCCAGGTGAGTGAATTACAGTAGCACTTTCACATCACTGTCGGGCTGTGGCAAGTGAAGTAAAACATGCACAGGATCACTTGCATCCGCTGCGGCGTAGAGGGAAGCTGTGCAGCTGTGTTCTGCTTTTGAAGAGAGAAGCAGTTGCTTCCAGAGTAAGTCCGTCAGCCTTTGCATTTACAGACTTCATTTAAAAGGGGCTGAGCGATGCCGGTTTTCAAAATACACATCTGTGTGTGTGGGAAGGGAACCTCCTGAGGAGTGTTGGAAGCGGTGATGGTCAGTAGCTGCTGTACTCCTTCCTCTATGTATTCGTGCTGACATAGGCAGAGACACTTAATGGCAAATACTCTTTCAGATAAGCTGAATTACTGACACTGGTGGGAAAAAAATGCTTATTTCTTGTAGGATAATTCGGTTTCTTATGTTTGGTCTTTACTGGTGGTTCAGCTAGGTTGAATGAGCTGAAACTCGATTTACTTAAAATCTGTCAGTGCGGAAAGAAATTAAGCCGGTTCTCTCAGTCTTTTCCCTCTTCCTTAAAAGCAAACAGACAGGAATTTCATACCTGTGAAAACGGGGATAAGTAGCAGGTACTATCTGATAGAGTATAGCAGCCCGTATAATTTTAAAAGGCGATGTAACTAAGGCAGTGAAAGGGAACTTTCCTGCTCTTAACTGCTGTGTAAAACCCTCTGAAGAATTTTAGCAGAGAGATACCACAGTTGGAAGTTGTTGCGTAGGGCCTTCTCCGGCTATTTTAACACCTCGGCCCTTCGGGATGCATTCTTCAGGCCGTCCCGCAGCACAGCCTCTTTTGCGGGAAGTGAAGTTTAAATCCTCATGCAGTGCTTAGCTGTAATCCCCGTGTATCATTACTGCATTGCCCTGCCCTTGCTGTGGGGGTGAAATGTAGAACATGAGTCTAATCCTCGGTAGATGGAGCTAATTTTGCTTTAAACTTGAAAGTGTTAACAACAACTTGAAAATGTGACAAAGCTCAATCGCATTTCTTGTTTATGGCTTGTTTTCCGATTGGACAATAGGCAGCAGCTCTACCCTGGCAACTGAGGGCTGTGATTTGCATAGCCCCCTTTGATTGGCTAGTTGGCTGAGGAGCTCGCCCAATCAGGCGGCGGGGTTTTGGTGGTAGGCTATGCTAATTACCCGCTGTTGCTGGGGTTCGGGGTGGTTTCCGCGCGCCGTGCTGCTGCATTGTGCTGCCTGGTGAGCGGCGTTGATAAATGAGCAGTTAATGATCTGCAGCAGCGCCCGCGTACTGCGGGCAGGCACGGATTTTTAGAACAGAAGCGAAAGGGGGATTTAATTGCTGTTCAGTCTCGCCCTCTCTCTCTACTGGCCGAGTGAATATATAAGTGTGTGTGCTTGTGTACCTGTATG
>NW_010135507.1:0-809 GCF_000699245.1 Pterocles gutturalis
GATCCTTCTCCATGAGGGGATCCTTCTCCATGAGGTGCCCTAGCCCTAAAATGTGGTTCAAAAGTGAAGTGAAAATTCAGAGTTGTAGCTGGGGCGGACCGATCGGCCCCCATCAGAGGAGCTGAAGTGGTTTTGAAAAATTCCAAGGCAGGAGAGTGTGTGGGAGAAGGTGTTGCTGGTCCTGGTCCTTGCTGGAAACATCAGGTGGCTTTTGGGAAGGAAGAAGGTGTGTGTGCCTGTGTGTAGTCTATATACACACATACGTGTCAGTTTCAAGGTGTACAGTCAGGCTCTGGTGAATTTCAATGGGAACAGGGAGAGGGGAGAAAAAAAAGCAAAAAAAATTCTCAGTGAATAGCTAAACTTCTCTTTGTGGCTGGGTAAATCATGTCAGTTTTCAGGCTGAGAAGCAAAGGCTGTTCAAGGGCTGAGGGACAAAGGCAAGGCTGCAGGGACAGTGCCCAGGGATTGGCCATGCCTTCAGTCAGAGATGGGAGAGAGACGTCTCATTTCTATTTGTGAGAAAAATTATGGTCTCAGTGGTTGCAAAACTGGTCCCAGAACTCCCTTTTTTCAGATCAACAACTTTCCATCTCAGTTATGTTACTTCAGCAACACTCCCCTTGTACTTTCGGCCACAGGGTTTGATTCCTGTGATATATCAAGGCCTTTGCCTTAAAGAAGTGATGTCTTGTTTGTGTTTCATCTAACTCTGGTTGGTTTGTCTGCAGCCAGACTCAGCGTGAAGCCTCCTTCCAGCCAGGGGGAAGACGTGCAGATTCCCACAAAGCTGGTGTTATTTGCATTCC
>NW_010135507.1:820-74283 GCF_000699245.1 Pterocles gutturalis
GTTAGCAGCTTTGGCATTTTTCAATAATAGTCTGATCAGTGTGTTTTCAACAGAAGGCATCTATGTTCCTTCATACGTAGAAAAGAAAATTATCTGTACTGGCCATGGCAGAGCTCCCATTTTTTTTATTATTTTGCATCAAGTAAAAATCCTGAAAAAGTTATTACAAAAATACCTTTGTTTTTTAATCTTTATGGTATGCAAAACTTCACAAAAACCTGCAGAATATTCTTTTTGTTGCCAGCTCAGAGTTAGAAACACATTGACCAGAATTCCAAGATGGTCATGTTTGAATAAGGGGATACTGATTCAGATTTGTTATGGTCAGCGCTAGAGCCACGGAAGTTAACCAGCTTGTATCAGCAGGATCAGGACATAGCGAGTAAAACCTGAGGAAATGATTGGGGAGTTCATGTAATGTGAGCACAAATTCAGCAAAGCTCATCTGGAAACTGCGTGAGACTTATTTGTCCACACGGTGGCATCGTATGTTTAGAAAGTTAGCTGTGTAGCCTGCACTGAATGCTTCAACATTGTCGAAAGCGTGCTTAGACTCCCACGTTTATAGACTGCATGTGTGTACAAATAAAAGCTCCTGTATGAATTTATTCTCATCTCTTTCCCATTAATTCTGCAGACATAATATGGACCATAAGGACAAAACTCTGTTCTTGGTGAAGCTCCCTCCCTGGGCTACGTAAGCAGGTCCTAGAAGAGGTCTGCTGTGGTGGTTTGGTTTATATCAGTATTAATGAATTCCCAGTTGATGCCTAAGCAGGAAAATGAAACATACAGAATTAGAAAAACAAAGCTTTTAAATTCAAGTTAGGTTTTTCTTCTTTATTTTTAAGGGCTAATGTTTCTGTGGATGTACTCTTTCACATGAAATTAGGTGATTTTTTTTTTTAAGGGTTGCATTTCATATTGTAGCTGTCTGTAGGATATCTTTTCAGTCTGGAAATACAGGACTAGAGATTGTAGTCTAACTGACCTCGTGCTCAGACTGACTGCCAGCCAGCCAAGACTGGCTGACCAGTATCATCTTCACGAACATATGGTGACTTCATGACCTCTCTTCTCTAAGTATTAAGCTCAGAACTAGTCAAAAGCTACTGAAGGATATCTGGCCTTTCTTAACTCCAAGCAGCTGCTTTTGCAAAGAAGTCGTGTGCTGCTTTGCCCTCTGCCATTCAAGTCTTGCCCATTTGTAACGGATGTGACTCTACGAACTGTGGGTTCATTTGCCCTGCCTAAAGGGAGCTTCCTGCTGCTACTGGATGGAGTTTTGTCACTTGCCTGTAACACCAGGCTGTAATCTGCAGGGCAGACATACTCTTAAAGCCACAGGATACTAACACTAAATCACATAGATTATGCTCCTACTGTGGGGGAATTTCCAGGTCACAGGCTAACACCCTTTCATAGCCTTTTTGCACTGAGAGTGTATAAAGTCAAGCTAGAAACCTGGTCTGTAAAGATAATAGTTTGCAACACTCTTTAAAGGACTAGTCACTTCCTCACATGTATTTTCAGATGCTCCAGCTGAGCTAGTTAGGTGTCTCACTTTGTTTCAGCCAGTAAGGAAGAGAGAATACACTAAGAAGCCTTTTAAGGACATTCAAGATTATACTGGTATATAAAAAAGAGGAAGAAGACACAAGAGGGTTCTAGAAACAACTGTGGCTAATTATGTGAGCTAGTGCTGGATGTGTATTTGTTTGCAGAGTGAAAAAACAAACCCACAAAACCCCAAAGGTTTTTATTTAATGCACTGTGTAGTTTTGACTTGCATAAAATGGAATGGGTTTGGTTTTATTAGTTTGCCAAGACTACAGAAAATCTACATGACCTTAGTTCCAGGTAATTCGAATAATGCTTGCTTTCAGTTAAAGGAAACTTTGGTAGCTGTGTGTTTATATCAAGCACGCTGTGTGTTTATATGAAGCACATCTGCCTTACCTAGATTATCTTTTAGTTTCTTTAGGAGTTTTTTTTTCTTATCTTGAGTTAGAACAGAGAGAAATTTTGCTGTTCATCAGTTTTTTTTATACGTATGTCAAGGCTGTTACCTTCTGGTGGCAGTGATGCAGAGAATCATTCTGATTCACCTCTGATATGATACATACCTTCCACTGTGTTCTTATTAAAGGCCAGCTGAGAATTGGACCCTGCTGTGCCAAAGACTATGCAGACAGAGAGATACAGATTATTTCTGTTCCGAAGAGCTTATAATTAGCTGCATTCACACATGCATGGAGCAGAAAACCAGCCCCCTCAGGCCACAGGCACCAGATAGTTTTTTGAACTTCAAAGAATGGTGATATCATATCCATGGCACTTTTCAGCAGGGTGTTTTGGGCTTCAAAACTCCATCCAGCCTGTAGTCTAGATAAGCAGAATTTTAAGTCACATGGAGGAAAGACATTTGACATTTTTAACTTCCCAATTATTACTCAGCATTTCAGTTACATTATATTTCAGAACTCTGGCCCTTGCAAAAAAGGCCAAACTTGACCTCTTGAAAACAGTGGAGTTAAATTATAAAAGACCCTTGTTTGTGATTTATAACTCTTTTTAATGCCATCAGGCTCTGTGTTTCCTATTTTCATGCAGTCTTGAATTTTTACAAGCTGTCTACAGTCACAGTAAGTGAAAGCCTGCAGAGATGTCGATATTTGATGCAACTAGCTGTAGGCTCAGCCCACTGATCGTCTTGTAGTGTGACCTCAGCACAAAATTCCTTTGGCTTTAAAAGGTATAGCCCAAACCTACACACTGATGCCCTTTTATATATATATTATTCAGCTCTGCATTTAATTGGCTGCTGTGACAGCTGTAACCTTGCAGTTACTTACCTGATTTGCCTTCTGGTTTTTATGGGATTGCCATATATGGCTAAAAGAAAGAGTCTGACTGTAATCAGACTGCATCCTTAGGTAGTCACAAAGGAAGTTCTGGGTTTTGCAAGTCTTTGTACTTCCCTTTACAAAAACCTCTGCCTGCTGGTAACCAGCTCCCTTCTATAAAAGGAGAAAGCAAGGGTGCAGTGAAGAGGTGAATGTGATTATGGGTAAAGATGGAAATATGCACTATCTTAGAAAATGTACTTGCAGCTAAGATAAAAGCCTCCTGTCATAGCCTGCTAGCTGAGAGGAAACGTTGTCACCAAGATGCAGCCTCTGTATCTACAGCAAACCTGCAATGCCTAACTTTACTAATTTAAATTGTAGTATGTCTTGCATGTATATAGATCATAAAGATTACTCTGGGCTGTGGATGAGGTCCTGGTGACTGGAAGAGATGCATAACCCATTGTGAGGGGAGAATATGAATATCAAGTTCTCCTAGGCTGCCCTGGCCTTGTCTTCCTTGAAATACCGTATCACAGGTTTTAAGTGGGGGTTGGATCCAGGGATCCTTCCCATCCTGTATTGTTCTGTGATTCAGAGCTGTTTCATGGGAAGAGCTAGACGCAATTATTACGTGGCTTGATCAAATAGTCAAAAGGTGGGATAATGTATGTGTGGAAACATTAGAGGGCTTATGTATGGTGCACTAATGAAGATAGATGTTGACCATGCTGACCTCTGGACTCCACAGAACTAAAAGGAACAAAAACTAAGCTCTCTGGAGTGAGGAAAAAAGATACTTCTGTTGCATCCACTTTGGGAGAATTTGGAGGAAGACATTACTCTTTTGTTGTCCAGATTTTCTTTATAAAAAACACTGCAACTTATCAATTAGTATATATATACATATATATACATGCATAGTTTAACAATTAAAAATGTTGCACTAGGACTGTTCAACTGAACTAGCTGAACTGAACTAGTTCTGTTGTTCTTAGAAGATATTTGTTTTGTTTTCTTTTGTTTTGTTTTAAAAAAGGCTGCTTTCCATGAAGGAATTTTAGAATTTGTTCAGGCTATTTATTCTAATAGGGAAGTTTTCCATAGAGTCTGACTATTCATAACTTCAGCTGTTTCCATATATAGTACTTCAGGATGAGAAGCAGAGGATCCTTATGCTCCAGATGGAAACAGAAGGTCTCATTTCCTCAGAGCACAGGCTGCGTTTCATCTATTTCAATTGTATTGTGGGCAGCACTATGCATAGTAGCACTGTGGCCCAGATTCTTTGAACTGGATACGAACGCAGATATTCTCACAGTGTGCTATCACAATTGTGTTCTTGTGGTCAGACTGTTTGGTCTACCGATCCAAAACCCTGGAAGCGTTAACACCAGCAAAGACAATAAGGTGGGAATACAGTGAAAAAATCAAACAATTTTAGAGAATTGTATCTGGCAAACAAAAAAGTATTTGAGTAGGAGATGGGAAAATCTTGGTAACATTCCTGAACACATTTTCACCCTTGTTCAGCTCTTTAATGCATACAGACTCTCTCTCTTTCTCCAAACAGTGGGAGAAAACCCTTTACAAACATCTTAGATTTGTATTTACTAGTGAAGGAAGTCTTTTTCAGCAGGCCAGCTGTGTTTCTTGGCACTGTACGGTATTTACACCCACCATGTAACAAGAAACCAGTGTATGTCATCTGCTGCATGATGAACTCTTAGGTTTTGAAAAGAAGCGGTGGAAACATGATCAGGGCTCGTGTGATTTTAAGAGCCATTAAGTAAACTAATAAATTTCCTGCAATCTGAGGGTGTTTGTGCAGCTAGCGCTGCATTGCTTTAATTGTTACTTGCAGCTTCTTTTCCCATATCACTAGTTTCTTCCATACCACCTGGGCTGGATTTTATCTATTAATTTTCTTTTTGTGCAGTGCAGTTTATTTTTCAATGTAGCTCATTTTTGTGACCGCTTCCTGTATTTCTGTCCAGGTTAAGTGGAGTGTGTCTATCAGAGTCCAAAGTCCTTGCCTTACCTTTCACTGAGTAAACAAGTGCCCATAATGGGATGGTTGTTGCCCAAAGCAATACTTGCCAAACCCGTGTGGATTATAGGAGCACCCTGTTGTTTATGACTGCTCAGTGCTGGAATCTCTGCTCCAAGAGTATCTGGAAAAAGGTGAGACACCTGATTAAAGTGTGAGAGATGAAGGTGTTCCTGCCTCCTGCCTTTCCCAGAGGTTGCTGCCTCCATGGCTGCAACAAGAGTATGCACCCACCTCGCTGAACATTTCAGCATCGCCAGATTACTCCATTCAGTTACAGTGGTTTTTTTTTCAGAACTTTGGGCTATAAAAGCCTGGTTCTGGAGCAGCTTCCTGTGTGGTCCAGCTGTCCTGACTACCAGAGCTATGGGCTCTGGGAGGAAGGTGGGGCAGTAAATTGCTTCTGTCTCTGTGTTTATCCCATTTGTGGGGAGTCCAGTACCTTCACAAAACAAGAGTGGCAGATCTGTGTCTCACAGATGCTCACCAGAGCAGAACATACCAGCTTTCTCTTTATTTTCTGTTTTCAGGTTGTACTTTACTACATTAGAGTGAAACCATCATTAACAACAAATGGTCTTAAAGTGTAAGTGCAACTATTCTCCACACTATAATGAGCTGTCTTGAAGGTCATGCTGGCTTTTTACACCTTGGGCCCTGTTATGCATTATACAGGCAAGAGGATAGAGTGCTTCTATAATGAGTAAGGTACCAGTGAGATCAAGATGATAACAGAGAGCTGTGATAGCTTTGAAGGGCTGCCATGTAAGTTATCTGCTCAGGGCGTGTGTGTCCCCAGACAGGGCTCAAGTTGCAGTTTAAAGTGGTGATTTCCAGCATTAAACAGGAGGTATGTCACAGATCAGAGTCTAAACCAACAAGCTTTGCCAGGCCTTTAGGTTGGGCTCTCTGCTGGCAGCTGATGTGGGGAAGACGAGATTCAAGGTGGGGCGAAGAGAAGGTAAAGCAATGAAACAGTCTGTGTGAAGGGTTGGGAGCCACTGGGAAATTACAATAAGCTCCTGAACTAAGAGATGGGAAAACCCTGAGTGAAAAATGAAAACACTTTTTTTTTTTTTTCAAGGTCTGTCCTTGTCTTGCTGTACGGTCTCAGGCAGGTTAGTTGTGCTCTTGTGCATCTCTCTAGCTCGCAGAGTCATGCTGCAAGCACATGGTGAGACAGATTGTCCTACAAGTATTGAAAGAGTGCAGGGCATAATGGCCCTGATTTTACCCAAGTGCTGTAGCAATATGCTTTCTAACAACACAGGGAAAAAATAGCATTGTTGTTAACCCTGGAACCACCTTTTATTCTCATCCTGCAGAAGGAACTCCCCTCCCTTAGGAACCTCCTTTCAGAGCCAGCACGCCTGCCAAACGGTGGAGTTGTGCAGAATAAAACATGCTTGTTCCAGTGTTGAGGTACACCAAAAAAACCCCCTCGTGCTCAAAAGCAGCCACACAGCTGGCAGGAGCGTGAGACTGTCACCAAAAGTGTGTGTTACATGATACCCTTATGCCACTCGGGAAGAGCGGGCTGTTTCTATGGCTACTACTGCCTTTCTCTCAAGCACATTGGTTCTGAGGAGATCATATTGTATTCTAGAAAATAATTACTCACATACTGCTTTACACTGCAGCATTTGTTGAGCTAGTAAATATCTGACTTCCCATAATAAAGACATTTTCCACTTTGTATTGTTATAAATGGGGAGGATTTTCCTCATCTCTGATTTATAAATGCATCCAGTTTGGCCTCAAAAATCCTTGTTCTGGTTTCCATGACAACAGGTCTGATTTTTGAGGCTATTTCTTCCTTTCTTCATCTTGGGTGGGAAAGATTTTCTGTCCCCCTTCCAGTAACAGTGTGATGGGCGAGCAAAATGCTTGTCTTGAAGGAGAATCTGCAAACCTGAAACCAGAAACTTCAACCAGCTTTTTTGAAACATGAGTGAGAAATGCATGAGAAGAATGGCACTGCAAACTTAGCACGGGCTTGAGTCCAATTTTTTGTACACAGAAAGTCAAGTGCATGTGTAACCCCAGGAAATGTAGTCATCTACCACACCGTTATGTGCTTAACAAACTGATCCCGTAGCCATGAATAACACTGTGTTGGCATGTAGGACAATAACCAAACAAAGAGGATCTAGCCAGCCTGTTCATATGGCAGCTTTATAGATGGATTAGCACTGAATACACTTTATTATTTGAAACAGACTCTCACTATCTATTTTTTTTCCCTCGGTAGATCCCATTTTCAGTAATGGGCTGCTTGGACTGTCTCTTTCATGGATCATTCACAGGTCAGCCACGTTCTTTCAATGTGAAACAGTGCATTTGAGATCATGGGTAGTAAAGGCATTAAAAATAATCCACAGCTGCTTTGCAAGGATCCTTCTAGTGGTTTTTTTGCACTTTTAACGTTTCTAGGAAAAATGAAGATAGCTGGTGGTACTCTGTGATACAAGTGGATTAGTAACTGCTGTTCTAAAATGAGAAAGAGGTGGGTTTTGCAAACTTCTCAGAAAATTCCTGTAAAGGGTCTTGGTTCCCTTTTCCTGCAGAGAAGGATCACAATATACCTACATCTTTGTGGGTAGTAAGTATCTTCAAATGTGCAGTCCGCTAAGGTTGCAGAAGAAATGTTTGTCTTTTGCTTACCATAGAGGAGTTCTTAATTTATGTGAACCAAAGGCGTTATGGAACCATAATGTCTCAGGTATCATTGTGTTATGGCATTATAATCTCATCTGCATTTAAGCTGGGAGCAGCATGATAAATCATATACAGAGTTGCTCCAAGTGCTTAACCCAAATGCTGGAGTTTCCAGCCCCTCTTTTGGAGCAGAAGATCCTAGAGCAGGCTAGGTATTGTTCATTAAGATAGAATGCGGGAATATCCCATTAGACATGTTTTATCCATACTATTGTAACCTATGCAAAGAGAGATCACATCTGTAATTTGTGTTAAAGGCTAATCTTTGAATCCTAAATAAAGAACACATAGTCCTTAACTATACGATACCTAATGCATCTCATGGTAGGGTGAGGTTGCTGACCATACGTAAGCATCGCTGAAAGCCATGCAGTTAAGAGTGAATCAATATCAGACACAACACAAAAGTGATTTAGTGATTGCCTTAAATAACCATGCACAGGTTTTGCCTTTTGTCATGACTAAAACATGATGATCAGCCTGCCGTAACAGCAAGTCCCTTGGTGCGGGTGAAGTCATAGCCGTGCAATTTCTAGCTGCACAGCTAACTGGAAACAATATAAACACTCTTGTTTGCTGTGACCCTCTGTTACATGTAGGGGATTTAAAAAGTGAGTCATTTGCTGGAAAACGTACTGATCCTGTGACAGTAAGAAAGCTCTTGCATTCTGTAAAGGCTCATTATAACAGTGGTGAGTGATAACTTTTTGCTTTTACTACACCAAGGACATAGCAAGTAGACACAATTGAAAACAGTGAAACCTACACAGTTGCATATTAAACTTCTAACTTTTCAGATATCAACTTCTTCTCTAAATTGCTATCACACTTAGAACACTTCTGTGGTTTTATAACCCAGGGCATTGGAAGACATGATTTTTACATGTTTGAGTTTGTCTTCATTTCTTGTGGTACAACTTAATGCAATATTGCACCCCACAGAACTATTGTGTTGAATTTCTAAATTGTGTTTGTGGCACTGTCTGAAAGTTCCTCCAAATAGTTAAATGATTCCTGCTTTTCAGGTAGCCCAGGGCAAGTTTAGAGGGAATAAATGTAACATGAGTTAGTCATCCTTAAATAATCTTAAAGCAGGGAGCCCTACATTAACAGCAGGCTGATAATAAGCTCTGCAGTGCTATCTCCAGTATAGCTTTTCTCATGATTTGTAATAAATTTATGAGCTGTCATTTATTTGTTTGTTTGCTTTTTCTCAGCTGGAGAATTTACTGTCTGGTTGCTGAAATATCAATTATTCTTGCAAAATTGGATAGTACTATCTTAGTATCATGCACATAGCAGCTAACATAATTTGAGTAATGATAAAAATAAGTAAAATACCAACTCTGTAAAGACATCTGTCACAGGTACTTTTTTTTTTTTTTTTTGTGCTAGAGGATAACTCCTATGTTAGAAGAACAGCAAAGGATGGGGTTAAAAAGAACCAGCAGACTTGATCTAACCCTGTAATTTTTTATTTTTGCAGGCTTCTGCTGTCAGACCATCTGCAGCTGTTGTTGGTCAACCATTGATCTGACCTCTGAGAGGCAGAAACCCATTCTGTTCCCTAGCCAGTCGTTCAAGTCTTTTTATTCCCTAGCTGGTCATTCAAGTCTTTTTATGTGAGCATTTAAATTGGATTTTGTTCAATTTTATTTAAATCCATTATATCAACACTTAATGAACAGAAGCCCTCCCACTCTGCTCTGAGGCATCCCATTTTATACCAGCAGTTTATTCTTTTTTGTGTCTATACATATTCATTTCCCTTAATCTTTCATGCTAATGTATGTTTCCCTTTCCCATTCTTTTTCTCTTCTTGATTATTATTAAATGCCTGGATGATACTTAAATGTCAGAAAAGCCCTGAGAAATGTCACATACTGGAGAAGAACACAATAGTTTATGTTTAAAAAGCCCTGAGCATGGTAATATCTGCTTTTCAGGCTGTGTGGCTGTTATGGCCACCTCTCAGAAAAAATAGATCTCTTGAGAGAAATAGATTTATGTTGCCAATGGTGTTTTGATTTTGAACTTTGATACTGAAATTGGAGGTTCAAAAATGAATCTCATCTCCTCTCTGGTTCATCTCTGCCCTGACATGATAAAGGGTCACTTCGAACAATCAGCTGGTTTCATTAATTATTAATGCTAACACATGGCAAAAGCAATTTGGAGATTCACTGGATGTGTGGGGGTCTGTTGATGGAAATGTAAAGGGGGCAATTATCAATCTGAAAATAAACGAGTGTGGCAAGTGGAGGAGGAGTCAGCAGAAGGCTTAGGTATAGCTGGAAGATTAAAAATAAGTTTTATTTTACAGTCAGATGCGTATCTTAAGTTACATTAAAGTGAAGATTCCTAAAGCAGGGCATGTAGTTCACATGAGTATTTGGTTACCTGGCTGAACTGTGTTTTGTGCAAATATGCATTTATAAACCTGTACAAGAATTTTGACACTTGCTGAGTGTATAGAGAAAGCAGTAACCTATTCACTGTTAGGGAATGTGTACCTAGACAGACAAGGATAGAATTCTCTCCCATGCATTTTAGTAGTTTCCTTGTGTATTTATGCTGAGGGGAGAAAAGAGAAAACAGATGTCTTGAGACCATGGAATAAGAGCTGCTATATAACATGAGTGCTATTTGAAGGTTATTGTCTATCTATACCAGCCTAGGTTGTGGAATGAACAACAATAGCTACTGCTACTGTAGAAAAGGAACTGTATTAATTTGCCCCATGGGGTGATACAATGGGAGGGGTTATTCCTGTGGTCTCTCCCTCTGTTTGCTGCGTAGACACTGTGCATCCTAACAGGGGCTCATGTTCTGGTAGTTTCAAAATCACTGGAAAAATCAAGAGCAGAAGGAGTTCTCCATATATTTTCTATCTCCCTAAAGAAAAAGATGACATTGACAAGCTTTGTGCACAACAGTAACATCTTATTTGAATATCTTAAAGAACAGTGCCTGAGAGAGTGGTGTGTTCAACACCCCTGCCCTAGTCTGTGATGTATTGCCAAGGTCTGCTGGCCTCCTCTAGATGTTGTCTGGATTCAGCTTCCAGGGAACTTTCCCTCCTGACAGCCAGAGGCCCCAGTGACAGCAGGGCCATCTGTGACACAGCTCCAGATACGTCAGCCCGGTTTTATTCTGCGTTACCTAACCACAGTGGCACTGGAGGGCAAGGCTGGAAAGGTTAACAACTGCCCCCTGCCCCCAAATTGCTGAGGAGGGTTGGCATGGGGGAGAAAAAACACAAAGTGGCTTTCTGCTCCTTAGGCTGCCACAGCTCGTGCAATGCTATGGATTAATGAAACTCCAGACTGTCTGATGGAGTTTTTCCCACAGAGCAAAATATTAACAAAGTCAATTGATTGCATTTTCATTTCTTGAGGGAGCGTTCAGCCCACACATCCTATTGTGTGCCTGATCACAAAGACACGTCTGCTGTAGCAATATTGTGTTATCTCACGGATGCTTTGTGCTACATCTTGAGCTGTTGCTTCTGATGTAAAAGGAAATGTAAGTTCTCGCTCAGAAGACCTACCTGACAAAGAAATCAGTTCTTGCAAATTCAGTGTCCCAAACTTAGGCAATTAGAGTAGGCTGCTGCTGAAAAATACTGTGATAAATCCCCATCCATCTGGAAGGTTTCCATAACCCACCACGGATTGCCAATTAATTGCACACTTAGTTCTATGTAATAAGGACAGATAATAGACTGCATTAGGGTAAGTCCCCCAGAGGCAGTGGAAATACATTAAAATATTCTTAAATAGCATATTTTTATTAAAGCAATGCCCACAAGCTTCTGTCTGGTACTAGAAACCTTTTGTGCTAGGAACTGTACATGGAATGAAAGGACAGATCTGCAGCACATAGTCCTCTCTAGTGAAGCACTTAATTGCTTACTTCAAGTGCCAGTTTAAATAAACTGATCTCAGCTATTTTCTAATTAAATGTGAGAAATTATAGTGTGTCTGATTGGGACACAAGGTTTTTAAATCCTCTTCTAGAGCAGGAGAAACTGTAAATACTCTGAATTATGCTGTTAAGATTAAAATGAGACTTGTATTACAGAAAGATACCTTTAAACAATGCTGTGTGAAATATTTAAGATTTTATGTACATAAATAAATCACAGGGTTTTTGCTAATTTATGGAGAACAATTTGTGGCCAGTTGGGATTTAAACTAAAATTCCTATTCATTAAACCAGTTACATAATGGGAAGATGTCATTCTTAAAAACACATATATTTACTTTTATTTGGATTAATCGAGTTTTTCCATGCTCTACTGAACATAAAGCAATTGATGACCTTTTCCTTCTTACAGTAGATTTAATATTTTACTGCAGTGTTTCTGGGAGGCAACTCAGTAAACAGTAAGTGTTGTCCAGAGGATAAAAAAGGGAAAAATCTGTATGTTTTGAAATCAAGTCAGATTGTCACAGGACTGTTAAAGTCAAGGAAAAAAATCCGTCTTCACATTTTATTTTCATTTTTTGCTACAGTTAGTTGTTCCTGCATATCTGTGACAACTGTGAGAGTCGTGCAATTTTTTCAGTTTAAAATTGTTCTGAACATTTTGCATTTGTTGTGTATAACTGATGACATTTTAGTACAAAAAGTCATAATACCAGGTATAACTCTGTACATTCATGTGAAATTCAGTAGTGTAGTAGCAGAGATGGCTGCACTGGTGCAGAGAGTTCATTTTAACTTGAATTGTTCTCAGAAAAGTTTTGGATTAATCTGGAATGTCTTGGAGGGTGCCCACTGAAATGCTTCCACCTGTAACTATAACGTGTCCCTAAAACTAGCTGATCTTTTACTTTCAGAACATGTTGCTTCTTCTGTGTGTGTGAAATTTTTCAGAAAAGAGAAAGCTGACCACTTAGAAAAGTTTGCTGCTATCAAGAACTAGTTTTCTTTGTTTCCTTCCTTCTCTTGAGGTTGCCACATGACCAATGAGGCAAAAATCCTGTCATGAACCACTATACGTAAGGAAAGCCAGACTGAGCCTGGACCTCCCTGCCTCCTCATGTATTATGCATCTGAAACTCATGATAATTTCATAGTATTTCACTCTCTAAAAATAGTGCCTTCATGACCTAGGGCCTCTAGGTCTTCCTAGTAGCAGGCACCACGCAAATTAAGCATCCAGCTCCACCTTCACTTCTGTGCTATAGGCTCAATTAGCTTAATTCCCAAGAGTGCCAAGCATGCATTTGCCAGTTACAACAAGGGATACTTTATTTATTACCCCTGGAAGCACGGAACATTTGTGTCCATTGGGAGAATCGTCTTGCATTTAGCCTCCCACAAGCCCATGGGCAAGAGCCATTATTATTTTCAAACAATTTAGCTTCGTTTATAGGGAGAAGTCACCTCAGTAGATTACAACTAGATGGCTGGGTTTTCCTCTCACACTCAAGGGGGTTTTTTGCTGTTCTCAAGTGCTTTTTATACTGTCAAACTAGAGAATCTGATTCCTGTAATCCAATCAAAGATGTCAGTAATGAGAGCAGTGGTTACTAACCAAACAGAAAACTGCCACTGTTTCTTTTCAGTCCTGATGAGACCCTTTCCTTTTAGCTGTCTCTGAAATCCGCCAGTCTGGGAAGTGTCTGCGTCACTTGTAGGCACATGTCTGCCTTGATAGTAGATTGTGGAAATGCTCATTAGAGCCATTTGACCTGGATCGGTATTAAAGTGCCTAGAGGAACTCACTCCCACAGTGCAAGATAAATCTATTGGTTCCTCACATGCAAAAGATTTCAGGTTTCCTACACCTTCAAATACAAGGGGAAGGTTCCCTGCATCTTAGAAGCTTCTGAATCTTACAATAGAATTCCATCAAAGTTTCTCTGCAATAGAGATAACTTGCTCTTAGCTAGTTTTTTTTTTTTTTCCCGTTTAATTAACAAAAAAAGCCACTTCTGAATATAAGACTGGATTTTCCTCTAATTTTAAGACAACTGACTAAGTATGGCAAATTACCAGCACCTTTCTCATGACCAGCTGCAAAATATTTTAACATCTGATCACAAGAACACGTTACCCAGTTAGCACATGTATGTGAATGTTTCTGTAAAATAAATACATGTTATAAGCACGCATCTACACACACATGCAGACCATTATAGCTGTGTATATTTATACATTTATACATAAGCTTCTATTTTTTTGCTGTGTTGATGGATTAATTTCAGAACAGGCACACCAAGTCCTCAGCCATAGGAATGATAAGAGTCCTGTTGAAGTCCTGGTCATTTACACCACCCATACAGTTACGGGCTTGTGTTCTCCCAACTAGATAACCGGCCGGTTGTTTCTCGTGTCCATTTCCTGAAATGCATTGTTCTGACCTAACTTTTCTGTTTTGATGCCACAACTGATTGATAACAAGAACTGACAAATCTTTTTGTGTATGTATAGATCTGCTATATATTTAACAAACAACATTCTTTCTCCCCCCACCTCCACAAACACCCCTTGTAAATCTAAACCAAACCCCATTCAGGACATTTCATTTTAAGTGGTTTCATCTTACTGTAATTACCAAGTCATGTGAGGAGAAGCTAAACAATTGTCTGCACAACAATGGAGATGAAATAAAGATAGCCTCTAATTAATTCCATCTAGGTTATAATTAATTTTGACTGAGTTGCTCAGGACAATATCCTTAACTCTCACAGACTTCTATAAAGATGACTGATCGCCAGCTGCTGCTCTTTGATTTTTAAAGCAGATGGGGCTATTTCCAGCAATTGCTTAAAAGGAAGTGATGAGGAGGAGGGTAGAGAGTGATTGATTGTCTCTCATCAGGCCCTGGGGTAAGGCTGCTAGCAGGAGTGCTCTGCTGGCAAATTAGTCTGTTTTAAAGTGTCTTTTAAAGATTTTAGAGTCATTTTGTTGGAATTTGTCTTTAAATTTGTAGGACCCCTTTTTGCCTTGTTAGAAAAAACTAAAAATCTGTGATGTAATGCTGTGTCAGTAAATATTTCATCCTATGCTGTATGCTAAATCTGCTTTGGGTCGTAGTGGTGGTAAAGGCAATGATGAAGGATAGAAATATGAATTTTTCTAATCTTTGTCATTTTGTAGAAGCAAAAGATGAAAAATATCTCTTAGGTTGTTATCCTAATTCTGTCTGTCAATGTAGAATTGTTTTCTACTTCATTATACAGGAAGCTTTGGTGAATAATTCATTAAAACTAAATTTTCTGAAAAATTCTGACCCTTTCTTTGTTTGCTGACACACTGCAAAATTCTCAGATGGGTTTGTTAGAAATTATTCCTAAATACTAGCTTGCAGGTAGGCTGTGCTTATTGGGAGCAATGGGTGTATAAACTGTGTGGCAGTTTCTCAGATACCACAGTATTTAGATTTCATGATTGGATAGCTTCTAGAACTAGCTAATACCTGGCATATTCTTAGTCTATGCATTTAAACATAAAAGGTAAAAAGCAGGGTTGGAAATTAGCTTTTTCTGACTATCTCTAATAAAACACCTGTGTGAAAAGAAAGCAGATATGTGATAACTTTGAGTATAAAATTTTCAAAGCTGAGAACAACCACTTGCAGTTGTTAGTGAGGAGGGAAAAGTCAAAATGTTTTCCCCATTATGATATGCATTGGGGATAAATAGACTGGTGATTTAAATGTTAAATGATGGTGTATTTTCTAGGAACTTCTTGTTTAGTCTCCATTTTCCTGTGCTAAATTTTCTGCTTCCTATCACTTTGTTTGGCTGCCTTTTCACTGCTGTAGCGTACACACCATCCCACTAGTTCTTAAAGACCCAGTGCCATGTGATTTCGCAGGTGAGATTCCCACTGAAAGCAACGTTTAAAGGCTTGTATGAAAAAACTGTTAATACGTGCGAAAAGAAACTGCCAAAGAAATTAGATGAGCAATATAAGTCTTATTGCTGGGGTTTTGAAATTAGTGTAAAAATACCTACCTTTACCAGTATGATTTTTCTGCTGTGCGTGATACACAGCTCCAGTCTAAATCAGTTCTTGTGTCCTGTTTAGTCTGAGGGAGAGAACGTACAGTCCTGTTTTCAGGAAAGTGTGAAGTGTGGAAACACTGCCTGCATCATCTGTTTGCGTTACCTTGAATGTGATAGTCCTTGAAAGTTTAGTGCTCTTATTTCGTGTTTTCATTCACAAATCTACTCCCTTGTTTGCCCTATAGTGTGTGATTTTTTTTTTTAAGCCAGTGAGATACTTATAATGCTCTAACCTGCCTTTTACAGAACCAGGGCCATAGTTTCACCCACTCATTCTTGCATTGAGCCTAAGAATCATGCCCTGATTGTAAATTTCCTCTTTTTCCCCTTAACACAGGTGTCCTTAAACTGTTTGCTTTTCCCAAGTAGACAGCATATTTTAGTAATTATAGGCATATCTGCGTTGTACAGAGCTGGTACAGCATGACTCGGCGCTAGGCAGGCTGGCATCTGTAAAGCAACATGCAGCACCCTGTGAAGCCTCAAGTAAAGGTGCAGCATGGCACTGGGTGTGTGATGATGTGCTGAATACTTTAACCATCTTCAGCTGGCTTCACTTGTTCAGTACCACTGCTGGTTTTTTTTGTAGGGAAGAGGCATGTCCCATCTATTTCATAAAGCTGTCATAACCCTGGGTTATAGTCCTGCTGTGTTTTGAAATGAATGAAGACTGGAAGTAGGGTTTTTCCCCCTTCAGTTCTTCTTCTTTAGCTATGTTGTATCTCCCTTGCGTCCAGTTTTGGGTCCTATAAAGCATTGCATGGGCAGCTTCCAGGCTCTCTAGCAATTTCCAGCCTGCCTGGAAATAGGAATAAATTGTCTTCCAAAACACTAGCATACTGAAGCAGTCGAATTACAGTATTCAGCCTAATACCTGTCCCCATTAACGTGGGTGAGTAATTTAGTTCTTTGTTTAAAAGGAGAGATTTTTAAGTGACTCTCACGTTTGTTTCTTTCCTTCAAAGGATTCTTCCATTGCTGGCAAAATCTCCCATGGAAAGTTATAGAGAAAATTCAAGGAAGATCTATGGTTTTGCATTGCTTATTTCTGGCTTATTAAGGTATGTTGTTAAATTAACCAGAATTCCTTATTCTGTACTCTTGGACTGCATGACAAGAGCAAAAATCCTTCTCCATGTGCTAACAAACTGGCAGACTTGGCCTGTGACTCATTACTGAATAAGCACAGGAGGCCTCTCCTCTTCCAGCATTTCTGAGATATTTTCTCATTACGCTCTTTAGGAGAAAGAGATAGAATTTTTAAAAATTTGAACGCTCTGAAGTCCCTACCTAAGAGTTTTCAGAGATAACGTACATCTTGTGCATCAGGCTGAGATATAAAAATCCTAGTGAAGGGGCTTTATGTATATATGTTAAGATATTCTAAACATGTTGAGGAAAAAATGGCTGTGTGTGCTTGTTCTGGTTCAAGGCATTCAGTAGCTCTCTCAAGTGGGGGTTTCTCAAGCCAAAGTCTTCTGAGGCTGAGGGGACAAGCAGCTTTCCACACGAATCTATCATCAGTGTTAATACCTAGTTCTGCCTGAGGCACAGTAATGTGATTTCTGCAGTGATTTTATGACTTGAATTACTTTATTCAGTGCTAATGCCGGATCACTGTATTCCTGCCCTTCTAGTTTCTTCGTCCATGTTCACTTGTTCTTGGTTTTGTCAAAGGAATTTGTTATACAGCAAAGTGGATCAGTGAACTGATCCAGCTTAAAAATCACCTGATTTTAAAGCCAGTTCAGTCTCCTGACGGGTTTACATTGTGGCCTCTTGGGCACCTACAAGGAAGAAAAGGGTGGCATTACCACAAGGTAGTGATACGATAGGAAGTCTTTAGCCACATAAATCCTGTCTGAGGGGTCTGTTCGTGATGTTGGCTGGGTTCTCTGTACTGAACAGCAGAAAAAATATTGCAGCTCTTCTGCAAGCTGTGTTAATGTCTGGCCAAGAGGCCAATCGCTCATGAAAAGGAAGCACAACCCTGAGATCAATCTAAGAAGGGTTGTTTGGTAGGAAGGTGCAGCTCTGTTTAAAGAAGCAATTTCTGTTTTGTGAAGGGGGTACATGTAAACTCTGACCACCCATCTTATTTTCACCTAGTTTCCTGCTCTTTTGGGTTATGACCTTATTTGTGATAATGCCAAGTGCGTGTTTTGCTGGGAGTGGGGTCTGGGAGCATCTCTTCTCAAAAACAGGTTGTGTGGATTTACTGTGGTTTGACTTTTACTTTAAGATTGGTAAGGGACTGTTGGTTTGGACTGTTGAACTAAGATACTTGTTGAGTCTTGGACTCAGTGCGTTATGGATCTGACTCGGGATTAATTTGGTATTGCTAACACAGACTTGCTCTGTCAAAGCAAGCAGTATCTTGAAAGGTCATAAAACCCTGGTTTTGCTGCAGTGATTCCCTTCTGCAGTCCTTTGAGACCAGCTTCTACACTAAGTTCTTTCTTTGTCCAGTAAGAATTTATCTGTCTATTCTCATGTCTCTATACCATATCTGCTTTTTGTTTCCTGCATGTCTATATTTTTAAGATCATATCTGTTAATGTGAAATACTTTTTTTGTTCCATACATTAGAAACTGGAAAAATGTGGATGTAAATCTGGCTGTTTCCATCTTCTCCTTTCTAGACTTTGATCTATGGATGGCCAGTGGCAAAGCATTGCCTTCACAAGCTGTAGTACCTAGAATTAAGTGGGTGTGGTGAGGGATCCAACAGACTTCCCCACTTTTAAGCTGAACCTTGTCACTAAAGACACCGGTTCAGATGTTGGAATGGCTTGCTGTAAGATGGTTATGAGTTCTCTCTCTCAGCTAGCTACCTGTCCTGCTTTTGCCTTGGAAATTCCCACAGAAACTCTGGTTTTGGTCAAAAGGGTTCTTAGGGGAATAATAATTAATAAGAAAGAATGAGAATGCTTTCGTTTCCTAGTCCTGCAAAGGTCAATTTTCAGGACTCAGGCCATTGTCCTCTAAGGTGATCTTAGTGTGGATAATTGCAAGAGGTGATTAGCCTTCAGACTTTTTCTTTTAGTGGGTTATTTGGGGGGAGGGTTGTTTGAGGGGGAACTGAGGCACACTGAAGCAAACAAGCTTGCCTGAAATGACGTAGCCAGCTGGGAGCAGATGAGTAAAACTGGGCAATAGAATCAGGTCTCCAAATACCTTGCTTAGCTTTTTTTCCCCCACTTCTTTTTTGTTTGTGGACTCTTGATTAATAAATTTAGTAACACTCCCCTTTGGAGTAATCTACAGACCTCTAGTGCTTCATGTATTGCAGTTTAAAATGCACCAAGCAATCTCATATCCTGTTCTCTGACACTCCTCAGCTATATATTCCTTTCCTTTGAACTATAACTCAGAAATAATTGCAACAGAAATAAGTATTTCTGGAGACATGCACTTGGCTTTATTTGTAAGAGAGTTTCAAAATTATAAGCTATGGAAATGGCCTGATTGCAGATGATTCTTCTGCAGCTGAGACCTTGACCAACTTGTAAGTTTACTATCTTTCCCTGATGTATTGCTGAGATATGCAGAATAGATTTTTGCTTTCTCCCTGTGAATAATTTTTCATATGGCTTCCAGTTAGTCTTGAAAAGGAACTTAGTCTGATCTTCAGAGAGAAATGTAGAAAGGAGAACTAGACACCCACACCCTGTTTCCACACATCTCCATATTCATGCTTACTCTGCTCTTTGCAATCAGTGTCTCAAGGTTAGTTAGTTCCCTCTTGGACACACAAAATGATACCAGGATGGCATTTTGAGTTGCAGACACTGAAACCAAAGGCCTGCCTCAGTTGTGCCTTCTTTGTCCACTTGAAACAGGTTTTTCAAATATAAGAAGCTTACTTAACCCAGGGTTTAAAGCTATTTTTATCCAGCACAAAATGTGCATGGAGAGAAGGCATTCAGAGACAGAGGACAGCACTGTCTGTTTTTCTTCAAGGTCTCCTCTATGCTTGGGAAAGGCGATATTATTTTCTGGAAAACCTAGATAATAATCAGATATCCTACACACCCACTTTGGGTCAGCTCTTTGAGGGGCGAAGATGCAGATTCATTTGCAAAAGCCCACTGGTGTAGTCAGTTCAAATCAACTGTAATTCCATTGCTTTGAATGGCACTAATTTCTGCTGAGATTCTGGTTCCTTATCTCTGAGAGCTTATTGAGTTCTATCAAATACATGTGGAAATTTCTCCTTCCCAGACCACTGCTCCTGTATTGTTTGTAATAACAAATAAGAGCCTCACTGATTAGGTACCAAAATTGCCACTACTGCAATAGTATATCAAAGTGTAGGATCTTTTAAAAGCAGATCTGTAGTACAGCTTGGAGGTTAGCAGACCCCTTTATACCTCAGTTCCCCAGTATTCATTGGCAGTGTTTATGTGGGTGCCAACTTGTGGGGGTGAGCTTTGCAAAACACTGGCACAAAGATGATGGATACAATTTTACAAGCTTTGCAAGAGCAGCCATGTCACCATGATAAAACAGTTTCACTCCACCTTAAATGGCGGAGCATGTCTGTTGCCATTGTGAGCTTTTAATTGCTCCAATTACAGTGCTTTTCCCATCCTGACAGCTGGCATGCAAGGAGTCCCTTGTTAAGGCTTGCATGAGAAGTGGATTTTTTTTTCAGTCAAGTAAATGACCGCAGCACCAAGCACAGTCCCACCAACACCCAGCAATTTGCTCAGCTGGAGAGTTTGCCCATATCACACAGCAGATGTTGAATGCAGTGCCCACGATAATGTGCACAATATCTGCCCTTCCAGAGCGTGCAGCACCACAAAGCATACTGAGTCCAAGGGGTTGTTAAAAAGCTGCTGTACCAGAGTTAACATTAAACAAGAGCTTGGTTAAAAAAGCTGTGCTTGTTGTAGCTGTAGGTTTAGCAACATGGGCTATTTGGGTTTTGAGTCAAAAGTAGGTAAACTCTATAGTAACAGGATAAAAATGCACATGAGTATAGAAGAAAACATGTTCTACAATCCATGTAAAGGATCAACGTTGTCTCAAGTGTTAGGAGAAGTTCTGCTACCCACCCTTGCTCTCTTGGAGCTTCTCCTGAATGGCTACACTGTGCTGACTTCTCAAGCAAGATTACTGCTGAGGTTTTGGCTAATGGAGGTGAATGCTTTGCCCTCCCTAGCACCACAAGAAGTTCTGGTGTTTTCACTGGGAATGTTCCTTCCCAAGTACTTGATGAACAAAGACAAAATGCAGTTCCAGTTGCACTGAGAGTTTTCAGAGCAATCTTAATTTGCCTTTTTAACATTCATATCCCAGAAATAGATCCTGTTGCTTTTATTCAAATTCAGTACAAAGCCTGAAGAAGGGCTGTGGATTTTGCCCTCTATGAAGCCTATCATGACTTGTGATGGGTCAAAGATTTAGCAACTAGCCAAAGGCCAGAGAGGAAGTTCAGGATGCGTTTTGGTCTTAGTGGCAATGCCATCTTATGCAGCTCTCTGGTGGACCATCCAGTGTCCTGAACTGTGGAACTGGTTAGGCTGAAAATGTACTTAAAAAAAAAAAAAAAAAAAATTGGTTGTGGTTTTGGTTTGAGGGTTTTTTTTCTTTCCTTCCCCCTCCCTCCCATGTAACCTGCTATTTTCCTTCACTTGGCTTATCCAAACTGTCAGACAGATGCTGCTTCTGGCACGATGAGAAATGGTTCCAGATCATGCTTGGTTAGTTCTTGTAGCTGTGTTACCCAATATCTTGCTATTACTCCGATGTCACCATTCTCCCAGGAGTTCCTCTGAATGTATTTGAAGTGTGTTTTCTGGAAAACCTCTCCAAATAGCACTGAGTTGAGAACCCCCACTAAAAACAGGCTTTCTAAATCAGCTGCAGAAACCCTATTTGAGCAGACACAAGTCAATGCATTTGCCATCCTGGCCCATTAACACTAACTTATGCACCAAAACCAGCTGCATTGCAAAGTTCTCCAAAGGCACAAGGATAACCTGGCTACTTCCTGCATCCCCATCTCAGCTTTTCTTAGAGAGTGGGTAACCCCACTCTCTTGGGGCATACAAGGCTGTGTTAACACTTGCTAGGTCTCTGACTAGTAAAGAACCTGAATGAGAAGAATGGGTCTAAACCAGCTCCCTTGCAAATCTTTCCTCTTAATCCCAGTGGGTCTCACAGCTCTGTGGAGCTGGCTGCTTTGACCTTTTTTATTTTTGAGTAAATATGCATCTCCTTCTCTTCGGTGCTAAGCTGGAACTGTAGCTGCTAGTGTCTTCTCTAGTGATCAGAAAGACTTGCAGAAGTGTTGGCTTGAGCTCCCATACAAATAACAATGAAACCTGGAGCCAAGAAATGCAAGCAAAACACAAATACCCTGGAGAGAGATGTGTCATGGCTGTGGTTTTACACCCACCTCCCATGCCCTCTTTCTCCCTGCTGTAAAAGTTTGAAAGTTACAGAATAAAAGTTGCTATGGGATCTCTTTCTCATTTATATCAGCGCAGAGCTACAGGCTTTCTTTTGCATATGACCCCAGAGAAACTGCCTGCAGGGTTACGTGCTCACCCTCTGTATATCCTGGGAGCTAAAGGTGCCTTTTGGGATTCCAGGTGTGCTCTAGCAAGCAAACAGGTGCTGGTTGTTCTCAGCACATTGAGGAAATAACCTTGGTGTGTTGCAGGGCAGGAGGGGGCAGCTTAGTGTGCCCCCCACCCCCATCCAAGATTCAGTCCTGTGGTCTGAAGGTGTAACTTCAAACTTTCTTTGATTTCACTGTGTGAGGGTCTACATCCCAGGTCTGCTGTGCCCTGAATCTCCCCAGACAGACCACGCTGTGAGACCCTGAAAACCTGCCCTAAAGGCCCAGCTTTGCCTGTGCCCAGCAACCTCTATTCTTGGTCCCTCTCCAGACTGAGAAGGTGGCTTAACATGCCTTGGGAGCAGGCTTTGAAATAAGAATGTGTTTAAAAGGTGCTTTTCAGTTGTGCTAATTAATTGTACTAATCCTTACCCAAAGTTTGAGGCAGGCATCTGCTTGGTGATGTTGCGGGGAGTTGCAGGTGCCCAGGCAGCTACAGGAGGGCTGCTCTGAATGTGTGCAGACACCAGAGAGGGCACAAACGCTGCCCGCTTATATGTTGCTTCAGATCCACCTCCATTCAGAAAGGCTCAGGATTGCTATGGTAACCCCAATCACAAACTGTAAAGAATTCATGCTAAACCCCCAAAAGGCTTACACTTTAAGGGCTTTTATCTCTTCCTCTCTTTCTTATTTTCACCATCACAGAATCGCTTCTGAGCAGATGGGCCTATAGCAGCTTTATCATGGACCCTTTGTGTACTGGGAGCCCTTTGTTCCCTGGCTTCCCGAGGCTGAGCAAATGCAGCTGCTCCTGGGGTCAGTGGGAAGATCAGGTGTTTGTTTTCCAGTTACTCAGATAAGTAGGATACTTGCAATAAAATCATACAGTCCCGTGGCTCTTGTTAGTTCCAGAATATCTTGGTGGGGTGAGGTTTGTAACTGCTGGTCTTGCATTGCTCTTTTTGGAAAGACTCTTCTTTACTACAGCCAGAAAAGCTTTGGTGCATTTTCTGTGTGCCAAAATTTTAGGGTCCTGGATGATGAGCTCTGTTAAGTCTTGTAGGAGTGATGTAAGAGATTGACTCGTCTCTCCCTTACACCTTGCTCTGAAAGGGCACTAACTTGATCACAGAAGAAACTACTCATTAGCTCCATGCACACCTCTAGCCACAGTTTAGAAGAGTACTCTGAGCTTCCACGGATGGGAATTTATTTGGCTACTTCTTGGGCTGTGATGGTTTTGTCTCCCTAGCTGCTTGCTTGGTCCCATCTTGGATATCTGTTTACAGTGGCATAATCACACCTTTAATTTTTTTATCCTACTTACACAAATAACATGTTTACAGAAAGCTCTGTCCATGGGCTGAGCTTTGTGATGAGCAGGAGATTGGGGGAATTCCTTTGCTTGCCCACAGTGTAGCAGCATAGCTCAGGGGGATCTGTTGTCTTATTTTATTCTCTGTATGCTGAATGCACTTCAGAACCATCTTTCTCTCCTAAACTGAAATGTGAAAAGCTATTCTGTTCAAGACACTGACCTTTGTGTACTTGCCCCTGCTGGACGGAAGGAATTCCTACACAGCTAATATTTTCTCTGCTTCTGAGAAAATCCTCTCCTTTATTTACTCTGAGTCACAATGGATGTTATCAGTGTCTCCATGGTCTCTTTTGCTACCTGCTGAGAACTTACCACAAGGTTATCAATGACAGAAACTGGAGGACTTCTATAGGTATGAACCTGAATTTCCCCAATTTATTTCATCTGATTCTGACCATTTGCCGGAACAACTCCCTCCAACTCCATCCAAAATTTTACACAAACGGATGTGGCGTCTCAGGCATACAACACAGCAAATGTCTGCGGGCTGTAGCACTCTAGCAATAATTATAGTATCAATCCTATTAGTTCTGAATGAAAATGCACAAGAGAACTAGAGCTACAAAACCACAAAATATTTCCTGGGCATAAAGCCAAAACAGAACAATTTAACCATGTCAAAGTATGTCATGTTTTGGGGACTTTTTTACATGCTAACACATGAAAATTGACATGTTCTCAAAGAAAGCAGAGGTTTTGCAGAAACAGTCCTTTGCAGTGGCAGAATATTTTGTGACTGAATTTTGACCCATTTTCCCAAGGGCATCTCTAGAGGTGTGATGTTAAAAACTCAGGTGCATGTGCAAATTAGGGGCAAAAGTTTAATTTGCACATGCATATGCCATGACTGTAAGAATGAAATTAAACTGAATTGGTGTTAGGGGATTAATAATACTCTGGGTCTGAACGGAAGAGAAGTGTGAGGGGGTGGGAGGTGGTTATAATTTCGTCATTCCTGCCAATGTCAACCCTGGCATATATATAATTAGCCTACTTAATTAGCATCATGGAATAAAAATATGAATGGGGGAGCTATTCTACTCTGCCTGCCTCTGGGCTGAAGAGCTGGAAAGAACAAAGAAAAACTGAAGGGTGGGCAGCAAAGCCTTGCGGATATAACAGTTGGTAATGAACTTTTGTTAGCTAGAGGCTTAGCATGACTTCCTTTTCCCCTGTTTATGGCAAAGCTCCAGTCACAGCCTCCTTCCTGAAGTCAGTCTCTCTCCAGGACACAAGGCAGCTGGTACAGTCCTGTTCTCATTGCTCGTGTTAAAAGGCCCGGAGAAATGACTGCTCTGCTTCTTGACAAGCTGCGGAGTCACAGATATGTGTTCCCCAGGCCCTTGTGTTAAGTACAACAGCCCTCCAGAATAAATAACTGCAACAGTTCTTGCTGAATAACACAATTCACAGACAAAGGAGGGAGCATGAGCTGCTTTTTTTTTTTTCCTGTCCGCAAGCAAAATAAGGCAATCCATTCCTTCCCCACAAAGTGGAAGTAGGAATAAGTAGCTGTAGAATCCTGCAGGACAGATGTCCAATAACAAATCCATTTAGTTTAGCTCTCCCTCATGGAAAATAAAGGAATATAAGAACTCATTATTACCAGTGCCCCAAGCAGG
Source organism: Pterocles gutturalis (assembly GCF_000699245.1). Taxonomy (NCBI): domain Eukaryota; kingdom Metazoa; phylum Chordata; class Aves; order Pterocliformes; family Pteroclidae; genus Pterocles; species Pterocles gutturalis. The sequence continues at coordinate 26,039 of NW_010135507.1, forward strand.
AGCTTAGCAACTAGCAGTAGCGACAGCTCAGATTATTAGTGTATTTATAATAAAGTCTTTTAAGTCTGCCACATGGAAGGATTTGTGAGTCAGCAAATAGGTCTGCAAGGGATGGGCCAGCACAGAAAGGCAAATGGTCAGGAATTATTCAACCCTGAACATGCCCTAGTCTGCCTCTGTTTCCTTTAGCAATAACTATTGTTCTGGGAATTAGAGATTTGTTATTTTTTAATTTCTTTGAAAGCTGAGTGCACAGGAGGCAAGGAGTATAGTAAAGTGGGGCAGCCTGCCTGGGTCTGCATGAGCACAGAGATGAACTGTGCACAGGGGTGTTCTACCAAATCACTCATTGTGCAGAGACTGCTACCCAGTTTACCCTCTTAACCTACATTTGGAAATATATCATGCTTTACAGATGTATATTGCAGTATGTCTGGGGGAATTTATTGACTTTCTAATAGGTTTAGAGCTGGAGATAGCAATTCAGGGCTCATAGGAAGGAGAGCTCTTAATCCTGTTCAATCTGGAGGTTCCTTGCAGAACTGAGACCAAATAACAGCCCTCAAAAAATACAAAAAGATAAGTCTAGCTGTCAGTGTTTAGCATTTAGTACCTTTTTCTAAATTTATATCATGTGGAAGACCTCAATGATGTGTAAATTTTTTCATCTAAACTTTAAGGAAAAATAAATTAACTTCCTGCTGTGACTAGCCAGAAAGCAGCAGCTGAATGCCACAGCATAAAGGGGAGATTTTAACGAAACCGATGCACAACTCATACCGAAAGTTGTTTGGAAAGGGATGCTTAATTCACACTAGTGTCTTTAAAAGCTTTTGCTAAGCGTGCTTCATAATCACTTGTGCTCACTGGTGGTCCCGTTCTGCTTTTTTTAGCAGCAGTAATCCAGGTAACTTGGACAAATTCCAACTTGGGTAATTATGTTCTCCTGACCTAAATTCTTCCTGGTGTCTTAGATGGATACTATTCTTGGTCTGATATCCTCCATGAGCAATTGCTGTGATGTGCAGTCTTCTGGCTTTCTGTGTTTCATCTGAGTTAGCCGTGTATCGGTGGATATACAGCGTGCCTTGGGTGCATTCTGGTATTTTCATAAACTTAAAATCCCTTAGTACAGATAAAGTGTGAGAAGAATTGCAAAATTTAATTTACATTTTACAGCATCTACTTAAAAATATTTTTGTTGATGTGTATTAGATTAAATCAGCTATTTTAGCATACGTACATACTCTGTGATGTGGTCATTGTAGGCACTTTAATGGGTAGTCCTAGAACTTCAGATTTTCTTGGCATTTATCACTGACTTTGCAGAATGAATGCTCATAATTCTGCGAAACACCTGGTAATGAGAACTTCAGCTGAACATTTCCATCTTGTTTTTCCCAGTTCCAGCTGGTCAGCCAGTACCTGAAACACACCAGTGGCTCCTGGAACTACATGTCCTCCAGGAAGGCTCAGCACAGACCAGTACACAGAGCTCAGACTAAAACATACACACAGCTGAACCCTGTTTGGTTGTTTTAGGGAAGTTTTGTGTTTGATTGGGTTTTTTGTTATGTGGGTTTTTTTGGTTTTTAGGAAGACTCCAAGATGAGGCAATAGCTTGAGGAAACTCTAACAGGATAAAAGATCTAGTGGATCACCCTGGGGAGATCAGCTGAATCAATATTAGCTAAACTTACTAGACTTTCTTCTACATCTTGATTTCAGTCTGCTCTGAGTGTGAAATCTGCAGTTACTTTCACTGTTGTGCTATCTGTTTTGTGTTTTTATCAAAAACATTTTACTAAACCTCATCCTCCAGCTGGTGCTTGGACCTCCCCTGCCCTTTTTCACATGCTCTGATTTGTTAGATCTTTTGGATGACCTGAGCTGGTGCATACCCGGACAGGCTCCCTTCACCAGGGAGGTAAGCAAAGGAAAACAGCAAGACAAGAGCAAAATTTCAGGGATAAGTAGAGGAAACAAAGAAATGTGTGTAGGAAGGGATCAGAAGGGAAATCAGTGTCAAAACCCCAGATTTGAAGAAGGATGGGACAGGAAGTAGGAGGGTGGCTGGAGAGGAAGAGAAAAGCAGATGTTGCTGAAGGGTAAAGCAGTAGAGTATGAAAAAGCTCTGCAGTGGAAAGTGGGAAGGTGGAGTGTCTGTGGGTAAAAGGAACAAGAGTAGGGGATGGAGCCATGAGTAGAAAGGATGAGGCCTGGGACTGGAAGCAGGAAATAGCACAAAGTCACTGCCAAGAGGAAGCCGGCAAAAATCCAGTCTCATCAGTGCCCCAGCCACGCTGACATTTCCACTCTGTCATTTCAGTGTCACACCTAAAGTGAGCTGCAGCCATTCATGGTAAAAACTCTTTGTTTTATGTCAGGTCACAAGCCACAAAGCCATTGCATTTTCATTAGTGCGGTAAAATCCATTAATTATGTATGTTTGACTAGGTAAGTCTTGTTCTTTGCTTGGATACAGGCACAGTTGCTGTTTGAAACAGTCAAATTGAGATGCACAAAATGGGCCAGATCATTCCCTGATGCATTAAACATGGATGAACTTGACCCAAAATCTTTTAAAATTGCTTTTACTTCTCTGTCACTAGCAAAAGTGTGAGCTATGAATGCTGGAGCCAGCTGAGGCCACTGATTCCTTGAAATAAGGACATTATATAATGAAAACCACTTGCACTAAGCACAGAATGATTGCAGTCTGTAGCTTAGCATCTTGAATGAAGCACTCCTGGGATTTTGGAGAGGACTTGGTAGTTGCTGTGTGGTGTTGCTGTAGCCACTCTGAACCCAGAGCAGAGCCCACTGTGATGTTTTCCAGAGATGTTACAACAATTAAGAAGAGAGTACACACTCACTTTCAATTAGCTTCTGGAATGATTTTTGTTACTGGATTCAGGATGTGAGTAAATGAAGGAGGTTAATTGTTTGTTTCCTTGTACTTTAGTGGAAAGAAAAGTAGGAAACCCCCCTTGCAGATTAATCTGCCTTGAACTCAGCCTGTTTCTTAGCATTATCATTTTTTCATTCATTGGTTCAGTCTTGGGAAGCTTTAGAGATGGAAGACCTTTGCTTCTTAGCATTATCCTTTTTTTTTTTTCATTGCTTCAGTTTTGGGAAGCTTTAGAGATGGAAGACCTTTGGCATCCCTGTCCATGTGTTGTGTAAAGCCCCTTTCTGTGTGTGAGCACAAGTCCATCCACATGTTGCGTAAAGCCCCTTTCTGTGTGTGAGCACAAGCAGCCTGAGAGAGGCAACAGTTTCTGAGAGGAACCGAGAAACAAGAGAGACTTTCTCTGATGGGAAGTGCATACTGCAGCCTATACCAAAACCACTGCCAAAAGCCCGCAGTGTTGCTGGCAGTGAGTGTGGTGTAGAAGAAAATTTTCATAATATCATTTTCAGAACTACATCATGATTAAATGGTTAGTGATAACCACTACCACAAATGACAGTCTTTCTCCAGCATTTGATCTTTGAGCTGAAAGCACATCACACACATGTTCACTGTTAAACTTCATGGCACTACCCTGGGGTAGATGACTGTATAGGCAGAGCAGTCAATGCAACCGGAGTCACTCAGTGCTTACCTCAATATTTTTATACAGTGAGGCTTTATGTGTTTTAGCCACAGCAAATTGTCTGACATTTACAGAGCAAGAAAATGCCAAGATTTTAAATTGGAAAGTTCTTCCTGATCATTCTGGAGATATCCCAGGTCATATACATTGTCACCATAAGTTAGACACAGCCAAATAGGTTCTTGCTGTCCTGAGCCATGTCCTTCCTTTCACCCTTACAGGTGTGTCTATCTGTATTGCTGCTTTTATCTATGATTTCCATTTGGGCTGTCTAGCTCCTAAACTGACATCTGAATTTAGATAATTCCGTTTTTTTGCATGACTTTTGTGTGATTAATCAATAAAATCAGCATGTATTGGAGTTCATACAGAAGATATGTTTCCTGTGCAGTGCAGAAAGCAGTGAGCAAATACATGCGGTGTGTGCGTTGTTATAGTTACCATCGAGACAGCACATTAAAAGATCGTTTTCCTTATTTATCACTGATCGAGAATTAAAACCACCACCTTTTCTATTCTTCTTGAATTCATTTTGCTTGTGTTGCGCGTGGGCAAGGTGCTGCAGAGGCGGTCATATCCTTGTGTTTAAGATCAATGAACAGCCTTTTCCATGCGTGCTCCTCCGAGCTGCTGAAAACCAGGAATGCAGACTCAGCCCCACCACCTCTGGGGTTGAGCAGGGTTCACATCTCAGTGGTCTCCACTTTGTTCCTTAAACCATGCTCGCACAATTTCCTGTTTAGATGCAAAAAAGGGGCTGAAGAGATCTTGGTGGTTCCTGTTCAAGGCTCAGTACAGGTTTTTTTTTTTTTTTCTTCCACAGCAGCAGCTGACCGTCAGGGTATTTCTCTGAAAGGCACTTGAGTTAATTTTTCACATTCTTATCGGTTCAGATGGCTCATCTGTAAGAGCAGTTTCAAAACCAGCAGTTTCAAGTGGCCAAAAAATAATCAGATAAAAGCAGACTTGGGTTTGTGTTAAAGAAGCACAAAGTACTCTAGAGACAGTTAATACCATAGAAAAACTCTAAGCTTTGTAAAGAAGGTACAAGATATATAACTGAATCAAAGTTCTGCAGGCATTGTTGATCCTTTGCTCTGCTCTCTTCTCTGAGGTTTAGAGAAGGCTCCTGACACTTGTTAGCTCCTACAACTTAAATGTGTGATGTTACTGAGTTTGGAGGTGAAGTGATGCATTCGGGATGCTGTTGCAATTTGGATTTGGGGATGACCCTCGCCCTCTAGCAGCTCACAGAGATACACAATCTATCTGCAACCTTATTGCCCAGCGCTGGAAAACCTTGCAGCTGAGGCCCCTTGGTTGGTAATTTCTCCTTGCTGTTTGGGGAAATTAGTGTCACGGTGACCGGGGTAAATAGATTCACTGAAAGGTCAGCAAGACACATCACATGTGAGCAATAAACAATTCCAATTGAGGCTTCTTTCTTTTTCTGGCTGGTTTGACTGAAATCTTTCCAAGATGACAAGTCTGAAGAGAAGCTCTGGAAAAGCCAAGAGGGAGACCTCTAAAATGAAACAAATTTTTTAAATGTACAGGGAAGTCAATACATTTCAGGTGAGTGAGGATTCAGAAACTGATGAGTGAAGGCAAGACCCCTGTTCCAGAAATTCCTTTCCCCCAAGATTACGTCCAGGAGATAAAAGGGCATAAACCAAGTGACACCACGGTACACCTTTTTGCCCCCTTCAATATCCCCTCTCTAATTTTAACATCCACCCTGAATCTAATTTCTGCTCTGTATTATTTTGTCACTAGTCGCATGACAATTCTTCAATTACTGTAGAATGGGGAAATCCATCTGTCAGATGCCCTGTGTCCTTATGACTCTTCCTGACCTAAATTTGGAAAGGCTCCACCTCGCACCTCCTTTCCCTTCCCTCAGGGTACTGACTCCCAGGCACCAACAGATTAAACTGAGGTATCAAGCGCCAGCAGTCTGCCCTCTCTAGCTCCCAGCAATTACTAGTCTCGCAGAAGGGACAGATGAACCGCATGTGAAGCAGCATCCTGAATCATGCTGATATTCCAGTCGTGAAATCAGAGCTGCTTGCTTCCATAGGCAAGGTCAGAAACTGGTGACGTAAAATTCCCTTTCTGCTTTAGGGAAAAGAAAGCTTTGGATCCCAGAGAACGTCTTTAGGAATAATTTGAGGTCCTGAATTAGACACTGCCTATTTTTAGTCCTCATCTGGACAATCGGTGCTATTTGTATACTGTGAAAATGAGCAGTGTATAATTCAGGCTCTGAAGGACCCGGCAGCCAGCAGTGTTGGAGGGGGGGGTGGTGTCTGGGGTTTTTTTTTTTCAAGTATTTGCATGCTGTAACTTTATGATTCTGTTGACTTTCCAAATACAGTAATAAGCACTTTTACATCTTCAAAGTGCTTGTAGATACTATCTCACTTAATCTCCTAGGGAAGAAAAATAAGAAAATGATGAGTAACAGATAAGTAAATCATTTAATTTTGTAAAAGGACTCAAAGCTTAAGGAGAATTAAAGACCTAATGTCAAACTAAATCAAAGCAATGGAAATGAGCTGGAACTTGGATCTATCTAAGGTTTCTAGTAGCAAAAGTGAATTTCATCACACTGCGAATATGGTTTAGGTGTGGAGGTCCTTGTCTGGTGAAAGGGCAGAGGAGAGAAAGGACAGAACTACAGGAAGAGCTGAGCTGAGATCCCTGCAGAACGGGGCTCATGTTTTCACTGCCAGCAGGACAGTGGGACTGGCAAAAGCTGGTGCAGAGAAAACCGCTCTCCCCCCAGCCCCTTGCAGTGGCCATTTGAGTCCTTCCACCAGGGCAGAAAAGTCATGTCTCTCCTCGGTAACTGCATGCCTTGTCCTGCTGCAGCCTGTCTGTGACTTGCTAATGTCACTATACTGGGAATAAATGTCACATGAAGGAATAAATTAGAGCTCAGAGTGCCCAAATCCCAGAGAAAGGCCCAGTTTACGAATGAACAGAGTACCTCTCACAAAGACCCTGGCTTATTTTGTTACAGGGGATGCCAGCTGGATGAAAATATTTCTTTTTGGATGGTAGTTATAGAAGAATAAGAGGACTGGGGTCATAGAAAACTAAAATCTCTGCCAGAGCCAAGTGCTGGTTTGAATGTGCTCCTTTCTTTCAAGATCTTCAGCTATTCCCTGCATGTTTAGAAATACTTTCTGAAGAACCATTTTTTAAGTGGTACAGCACAAGAAAGCCATTCCTCCTTCAAAGAGCACTGAATACTAATTTACTGGTGGCAGGCTGTAGAAAAAAAAAAAAGGACTCATCATGGTTCCCTTTCAAGAGGATGTTTTTTTCCTGTCTTTTTGGATTTATTAACATGTCAAATTAGGGTTAAAGTGCTTTGTTTCCTCAGCTCTCCTCCGGCTTTAGTGCTACACAAGACCTACCCAACACTGCTTTTCTATGGCACTGCTCAGACACAGGAATGTCCCAGTGGCATTCTGTAAAGCTGCTAATTAGGCAATGTTAAAGCAGTGACAAGTGAGTATGTAAACATGGGAGGCATTATATCCACCCCAATATCCAACATACTGATGTGAACAGTGGCACCAGTTAACACATGGTTGTATTTACGTCTGCCTGGCCAGCACATCCCAGCACAATGCCAGACTGGCTTTGAAAACCCTATTCACCTAGTCACCAGCTCTTGGATAAATTTCCAGTAGGCCAACTCTCAAATGTTAAACATCTGAGTACTATTCGGGTGAGGAACCTCGCTGCTTTAGGTTAGGGTTCATATATGCTGGGTATTTTTCTCTTGTTCAAAATCCCTTTAGAATATGTTGGATCTTGGAAAAACAACACTTCCCCCCAACTCAAGGTCCTCAAGCTTTACCCATCTAAAGGTTCCCGCTGTCCTTGTGGGACATGTCAGGGTCCTTTTAGAAAGAGCCTGATGTTGCCCAGTGCCCTCGCAATGGAGGCAAATACAAGCCCCCTTGGATGTGCATTAGTGCAGAGCACAGGCAGCCCTTCACCACCGGGGAAATCTCACAAACTTGTCTCAAGCCTTTACCTACGTATTGCCTTGCCAATGTGGCCATACGGGAAGTCTACAGACTCAGGTGCAAATTGGCAATAATTTCTGAGCCAAGCTAGGTTTTATGTTGTAATAATGGTTCATTAAACTAAATTATGTCTTTATTGACATCTTGGAATCATTTTATTGTTTTCAGAGAAGTTAATTATGAAGATTTCCTGATTTGTGAAGCTTAAATAGGCAAATGCATCTACAGATGTTGTCCATCACTTACATGGCAGAGAATTCAGGCATGTCCAGACCTGTCATATAGTCAATAAAAGTAATGTATTGTGAGAATCAAGGACTTAAATCCCTTTTTATGTGAGATGCTGAAACGACTCTAAAAAGCTGTCATTACCACAGTTTGTCTGACCTAGGAGCTGATTCAAAAATGAATCAAACCATACTGAGCTTTGGAGGAATATCAGATGTGAAGTGGTGTTTGGTTCATATGCTATTCATTTCCCAGATATTGGATAAATGAAGCGTTGAATGAGGAAAGAACAATGAGAGAGCGAAGTGCAGGTATCCAACTAGCTCACAATATCCAGTGCTTTTGATAACGTAATTGTGCCTGTAATGTTATCATTTTCTATCCTGTGCAAGCGATGTCAGGAAACACAGATGGCAACCTCATATTCATTATACTGATCTGAATTCATGCATTATTTCTTGAGATCCTGTAGCTTATTTTGAGGTGGATTGTAGACTGAAATGAAGCAGAATGACCCTGAAAATGACTGGACTCTGTAATCATGCACTGCACACATGGCAATGGAAAAATTATCTTGCAATTTTTATCTTTTCTTCTCTAGATGAATTCCTTTAGTGATACCATGTTTTCAGACCTGAGAGGTCAACCCTGGGAATACTTTCCAGTTCTGAATTGTCCCATACTGGAACAAGTAGGTCTAAACTGCGGAAAGATTTAAACAGAGATCTTATCAAAGAGGCAGCTGTCATACTCAAATGGGATCATGAGATCTTGTTCTGAATTTCAGCTGTGTCTCTCCCTGGCCTTTGGCATGACACATGTGTTTATATTCATGGCTATGTGTAATTCATGTAATTAATCACACCTGTGATAAATTTATTTACATCATTCACATCCGCGTATATAATCTGGAAGGAATCAACACAGAGCAGAATTATATCAGCCTAGTGTTTAAAGCTGGTTTTTGAAATTATATGTTCTTCATGAAGATATTCTGAGTTGAAAGCAATGCTCAGCCTCGCGTGTTCAGGCTGTGGCCTTGGTTCTGCCTTGCTCCCAGGCACAATTACAAGGGAGTCTGTGGTAGCTGCATAGAAATTGTTTTGGTTAAGACCTTCCTTTTCTTGGTATAAATCAGAGCCCAACTCTTAGCTGCTGCAGCTATAGCAGGAATTCCCTCAAACCAGCAAAGCAGAGAGCACAATTCAGTCGTCCTCTTCCTTCTTGTGTCTCTGTGTTACCATAGTCCCCCAGGAACCTTTTGGAGAATACAGCAAAAAATACTCCTTCTCTCTTTCAGTCTTTTCATTTTGTTTAGTATGGTTTTTTCTTCTTTTTCTCTCAGTGTCTTCTCAATCTTTTCTCCTTCCTCATTTCATCTAAGCTCTGTTTCGTGTTGAAGTACCATCCCCTGTAACAGGCAATTTGTCAGTGTCTTCTCAATCTTTTTTCCTTCCTCATTTCATCTAAGCTCTGTTTTGTGTTGAATGAAGTACCATCCCCTGTAACAGGCAATTTAATTTAAAAAGAGAGAACAACTATTCTTTGTTTTTCTTTTTGTAGTAGACTCCTTCAAGTAGGCAAAGGTTTTCTGCATTGTATTCTGTAATTAAGTTGTCTTTGAGTCAACTGGTACACTCTGCTAGTGCAAATCATTTTCTAGCTAAGATCATTTATAGGTTGAAAGTAAATTCATGTTTTAATCAAAGTAACATTAAAAAGTAACTCAGCTGGTCTAGGGGTTCTGAAACTTTGGCACTGGAAAAATCGCTAAGGATGTCAGTATTCATGAAAGATTTGACTGGATCTGAATGGGGTGCTTTCCACATCCTGCAGTTACACATAAGCCACGTTATATTTCCTCTTCCAAAATATTTCCATTCTGCGGTAGCATGGATCTTGGGCCTTTCAAAATGCCTGGGAAAAGCATCTGAGGGAGACATGGGAGAAATGGCTTTTATCCAGCTCAGCCTACTTAGTCACTGGCTGGAGGGACACCTATGGAGATAGAGGAGGCTTAAACACCTTCTCCAAAACAAAGATAACTTTAGTGTTTCCTAGCTAATGCTTGAACCACCAGGATAAATGTAGGTGCCGTAAATTGCCATAGTGGAGCAGAAGTAACTGCAGAATGGCTTTGTCAGTGAAGAAGGTGTGTGGGAAAGTGTTCAGGATGCTCAGGATCCCAGTGTGAGTCTGCTCCAGCCCCCATCCAGATGAAGGGTGGGACAGGCTCTCCATCATTCTGAGAGAATGAATATTCCTCTCCTTGGAGACTCAGGCCAGAAATTCAAGCCACACTGAACCTGGTCTGTATGTTTCTACAGAAAGTTCATGTTTCAGCAATCAAGTTGGTCTGTGTGTTCCTACAGAAAGTTCATGTTTCAGCAATCAAGTGTTTTAGCCCCAAACAAGAGTATAGAATTCTGCTGTTGACTTAGTATGTCCGAGATTCCACTTCTCAATTGCCTTAAAATCTTTGGTACTTGGCTGCAGCTCATTTCTCTTACGAATCCCTGAAGTCATGATTCAACAATACAATAAATCCAGCTTAAGGGCTCCTTGTGTCGGATCAGAAAAGTCATGACACAGAATCACATCGCACAGAGCGCTGATCCAGAGTAAGCAAACTCAGCTGTTCAAATGTATTAAAGAATAATGACAAGTTTACATTGGACCTGACATCTCACTCCTAGATGAGGCATCTTCTGCTGCTACTGCTCCAACATTTTTGGTCTATCAGAAATTGTCCTCTTCTAGGCAGGGGAAAATTACTGTAAACACTGTTCTGCACTCCAGCTACTTCACCAGAAATACAATCATGTGCCGATGTCTGATCCCCATCGAATGTGTACTCCTGGCAGATCAGCAGTGCAGAGGCCTGGTATTAACGACCACAGAACCACGGCCTCTGTCCAGAAGCATGGGAAGACACTTGGGAAAAAAAAAAAAACAACCAAAAAAACCAAAAAAACAAAACAAACGTGTTTTTCCAGGAGCGCTCAGAGAAGCTCAGGGGAGCCGTTTCCACTGGTCCTTCATCAGTGAAGCGAGCAAAGCTGCGCAGGCAAATCACTGTAAAGCATTCTTCCTTACGCACTGGAAAGACTAAGAGCCCAATGAGAGATCACCAGATGAGAAGACTGCTGTGAAACTTCAGCTTGGAGGCTGGAATGGAGAACAATTCCTCCCCAGTCCATCATGTGAAGTTTTCATAAGCTGGCCTCTGTCGAGCGTTCGCTGGTAGTAAATGACTGAAGAAGTCAGGCCTGAAATAGTTAAAATAGTTTGTTGCAGCAAGAAAAACCTTAGCAAATCAAGGTGATCCATTTAATAAATTCCTTTGGCTAAGAGCACCTGATTTTAAGGAATTAAGTGATATGTTCATGCAAAGCAAGTAGCAGTTCCAAACTGAGTTCCTACTGAGAAAAAAGAATTGATCCCTGATTGCAAATTTGCTTGAGTTTTTCTTTTTTTAAGCAGGACAAATGGATAGGATTATTATCATAGGAAAGATTACAGAAACATTTGGGTGGTTAAGATGCTAGTCAAGAGTGAGGCTCTGTTGTGTTCAGTCTTCCATAAATACATAATAAGATGCAGCCCCTAGCCTGGAGAAATTCTATGCTGAAAGGCAAGACTCAGAGAGGCTGGGGAGGGGCAGAAGCCCAGAGAAGGGAAGTAACATGCCCCAAGTCAGACAATAGCTTAGTGGCAGCAGCAAAAATAGAATCAGAACCAGCTTCTCCCCATACTGGAGTGACAGGATCTCACTCCCTCCTTGACTGGTTGTTGTGAAATAAATCATTGTTTGCAGAAATGAGGCTCCCACTTAGCTGCAAATGTATTCCATGCAGAGATTTTCAGCTCCTTCTTGAGCTGTAGGTTTTCAGTTCAATGTATGGTCCCTGAATGTAAGACTACTAACAATAAGATTGCTTTTCTTAGTAGTGTTTCATGGATCCCTTAGTAGTCCTTGGAATCCCAGGGATCTGCAAATTACAATTTGAAAGCCTGTGTTTTAGAAGACTCTCTATATATTCTTGGTCTTTGGTATTTTTAGATTTTTATACTAAATACTAACAGCAGCAGAAATTCTGAGCCACCCCATTTCCAGTCATCTTCTTTTGACTGAAGTAAATCGAATAATCAAAATTTTCATGCTCAATGAAAACTGTGGAAGTGAATGGAAGTGAATGAAAGTGAACTTTGAACAGCTCCTACAACAGCTCAGGAACGTAGAATGAAAATTGTATCCAGGCTAATTCTGCTTCCTCTGAAACCCAGGGTCCCTAGGATACGTAAATTGCCAACAAATTTGGGGGTCTTCAGATGAGTCTCTGATCAATAGTGGAAACATTTACCATTGTACCCAGGAATCAATATTTTAAGAAATCTCCTTGGAGATAATTGCCATGGCAATTCAACAATGCCTAGGATGTGAAACATTCAGATTAGTACCTCTAATTTGTCCAAAATGCCATTTTCCATTCTTGCAATGTGCTAGAAAAAGATATTGCATGTTGGATTAGATTTCCAATTGCTAGCAGGATACTTAGTTGCTGACAGATATGTCTTCCTGTTGGAAATATATGTAAACCAGAATAGGAAAGCTGAACTGATCCAACTGGGGTCTTTTCAAAGTGAAAAACAACACAATTACCGGATGCAAGTAGATAAAAATTTTCCTATGGGACAAAAATTCCTTGGAACAAGCTGTTTTTGCAAAACTAAAACCTTCCCCGGGAATGTATCAATTCAATTTAACATTGAAGAAAAAAGAAGTTGAAATGTTTATATTTATTTTGTTATTTATTAATTTTTGAAGACTTAACAGTGACATTTCTGTCATTGTTAAGACAATTTCTACAGCCCTTTATATATACACAGATGTTATACCCAAATCAACACAAAACAGTTTGGTTGTGTAAAAAAATTTTTTTGTTTTACTAGAAGCATCACAACTTTTTGTGCTGGGTTTTTTTTTTTTCTTTTTTTTCCCCAGTTTGGAACAAGGAAAATTTGGAATTACAGACTTATAGAAAAACTGAGGTTGGAAGGGACTGCTGGAGGGCAGGTGGTCCAAGCTCCTGCTCAAAGCAGAGCTAATTTCAGAGTTAGATCAGGTTTTGGAGGACCTTGTCCACTCACATTTTGGAGTTCTGCAAGAATTGAGATTCCACAGCCTCTCTAGATCAGTGTTCCAGTGCTTCACCGCTCTCTTTGTGAACATCTTTCCCCTTAGATTTGATCAGAATTTCCTTTTTTGTAACTTGTGGCCATCTCCTGTCAAACCACAGCATAGCATCATGCCAGGAAGCTGAGCTGGAAGAGGATAAGCAGGGAGGATTCTCCTCTCCGGGCATCCTGGAACTCACATTCCTGTTTATGCCCAGGAGGCCAGTCAGCTGGAACAGCAGGGCTGGGGAAGGCAGGATGTTGCGGTGATGAGGAAGCAAATTGTGTTCATTTGCTTTTCCACTGTTTCTGTGAAGTATCATCTGAAAAAGGAACTGGCTCATACTTATCATCTGAAAAGGCAAAAAGGCAGGGTGACGGAGAGCCCAACGCTGGCAGTGTCTCGCTTGCCAAATCCATGTTTTTTGGTTGCTCTCTTGTATTCTCCCTGCCTAGTTCTCTTTCACAATCCTTACCTTCCCTCATTGTTGACACCTTTCCAGGAGTCAATCTCTCTCTCAGCAGCAGTTCATCATTGCAGATCACTTTAAAGACACAGAAAATGTCTCTTCACCTCATCGTAACACAGAAAACTGTAAGCCGGAATGGCTTTCTTACCCTTCTGCCAAGGCTCTGGATCATTTTTAAGTAAATGGATGATGCAAATGTTGAGTTTTTGGTTTCCTGAAGAGCTGTAGCATTCTTTTCCTGATTTTTTTTTTTTTTTTTTTTTTTTTTTTTTAGCACTGGATGGAACTGGAAAACTCTTAACAGCCAGGGAAGTGCCTAGTGTCTGAAGATAAAGACACCACTAAGATGGTTTCCTGAGTATATGAGGAGAGGTGACTGCCTAACATAACAAAAGCTGGGGAAGGACCAAGATCTCAGATTATTTTTCAACTGAGATTATATAAAATGAAGACAGCAAATAAATAAGCAACTCATCTACCAAAGTGCCTTATGTGAACAAGGACAGTTCTCCACAGTGCAAAATAAAATGCAAACACATACCAGTGTAGGCACTGCAAGCTGTCTGGCACAGGCACAGTTCCATTGCTGGTTCGGTTCAAAGCCAGATATGGAGCCAGAAAATGCCATCCTAGTCAGGTGGAGAAGTCGAGCACAACTACAACTGCCTGTGGCTGAACAAAACGAAACTATCTGATTCTGCCAGAGCAAGCCCCAGCCCTCAACCTGGGGACTTCTCAGGAACGAGCAATAAACTGAACTCTTGTGTCAGATTGGCAAATTACATTACAGTCGGTCCCACTCAAGAGACAGGTGTATTTGGACACGTGAGGATATACCAGCAGAGAGGATTTGCTGTTAAGCTGGAGCAGACAGAGCAGGTTCCCCCGTTACTTACCCTTGCTGTTACCATCAGGAGGTACAGGAAGGCAGATGTAATAGCTGTAGCACAGGCCCCAGCTCTTGTTGTGGCTCTTCAGCAACGAAAATAATTTGAAACCACCCGCAGACAGATCCGAGTAGGTGCAAGGACATTACAGGGTCAGTGGCAATGATGTGGAATAGAATAATGAAATGTGGGGGTCTCCAGATGAGTCTCAGTGATTGCTGTAATCATACATCACCCACCACAGCTGCACCTCTGGCACTGGTGTCTTGGGCAGATAGTCTGGACTCCTGTGTCCTGCAGTAATGAGAAAGGGACTAGGAGGATCAGAAAGGGTTGTTCCACATCTAACTTCTCTGATGCTGTTTCTTTTGAAAAGGACTGCACGATTTCCACCTTCGTAGAAAAATCTTATCTTAAAAAGAGGCTTATTAAATAGTCTCCTGTTGGGATTGAGTTATGGATTTGGGTTATCTGAGCACTCCAGAGTGCTCTGAAAATAGAAGAGGGAAAATGCTTCAATGAGGGAAATACACGTCTGTTCTTAAATGTGAATGTGGAATTTCCTAGAGTGTTGGACACACAGAGAATTGTGGCTATCAAATTAATCTTCTCACTAAAAATATTCCAGTCAACTCCAAATAGTCCCCTCTACTCCTCTGTGTTTCCAAAAGCCTTCTGAAGATTTTTTCTTTGAAACCACCTTCCTTTCATCTTCTGCTTGATCATCTTCGGTGATGCTTTTGGGGTCAGTTCTTTTTTCTGAGCACATTTCATCCCTTTGTCAGGCTGGCTTGCATGGAGCCGTTGCTGTGTCCGACACTGAAAACACACATCAGTTGTGGAAGCAGCTTGAAATCCACTCATGAACGAGGCGTATGTGGTTTAAAGCACTGTACAGCCATAGAAAAGCAGTTTCTCCACCAAGGAATTTGTGATCTAACCCCCAGAGAGCAGTCCAACCCTAGACTTGCTCCATCCTGCTTAACCCTAACAATCTAATTGACAGCATGGGGTGTCAGACACAAACACCTAGTGACAAATTTCTCATTGTATTGCCAATGTCTTCCTTCAGTGCAACGTGGAAGCTTCCCTTTTAAAGTCCAGGCTGCTGTAGATACATGTTGTACCAGTGACTGAATCCTTGCCTTGGCACATAGAGGATATTCCAGGTGAGCTGGTAGAAGTGTTGGAATATACTGGGCAGCTGGAGTCCCAGTGCAACACTTGTCTGCTGCGGTGATGGTGAGGAGGGTGTGCTCCTAGGAGTTTGGCTTGCTTTTGTGATCTGTGGGTGTACGGACGATACTACCTGTATCGTTATCTCACTGGTTTTGTGTCATGAAGGGAGAGAAGAATTGAGCAAATGGCCACTAAGGACATCCCTGCTAATTGCTCAAAGTTAATCTGGAACTTGGGACAGGAGCTAATTCAATTCTCTGATAAAATTGTGTAATGCTTATTGCTCCTGAAGGGAACTGATCCCTAACCATATCAATGTCCAAACAGATTATCCCAAGCGCTGAAGTTAGAGAAAAGTTAAACACTAATTTAGAGGCTCTGGTTGTCTCTTCTGAATCCAGCTACTTCCCTCCCCTGATCCATGAGTGAGCTAAGGGAAATAAAAACTAGAGAGGAAGGTGATCCATCATTTGTCCTACGATGCACTGTGATGTCCAGGTGGGATGGCAGTACAGGAACTCTGTATGTCTTCCCCTTTATCACCAGGTAGCAAGCAAATATAGAAAACATTGCTCTTCTTTAAAGCCTTTCTCATAGGCCTTGCAAAGATCGATGACTGAAGAAAACAAAAAACATCTTGTCACTTGTACATTCTGAAGTTACCCTGAAAAACTGCTTCATTGTGCAGGATACTTTTCAAGGAACTATATCAAAAAAGAGATCACAGCTACTAGAGAAATCGCACCAGCGGAGATGACCCACTGTCAATACGAAGCTGTCACACTGAAGGGAAGGTGTAAAAATGCAACCACGCTGCAGCGATGAAGCTGTCAAAGTCAGAGCACTATAATACATTCCTTTCAGTGATCATTTCTACTTGATGAGCTTAGGGAGAACATCTTTGCTCAGTGATCTTGCTGAGAAACACCATTTTCGTTTAATAGATACCCAGCATGGTGCCCAACCTCCAGCCGTCCTCCTGTAGCACTCACTGCTTGAAAACTAGTTCAGGACACCTGGCCCTGCGCTCTAGATTAATCTGAGCTTGGTTTTCCCCAGCATAGTGAGGCAGCTCTGCCGCATCACAGATGTATGCTTGATGCTCCATGCGGTTGATTTATTACAGTGAAACCAAATGTACCTTCTGCTGTGAGAGGAGGTAGGGGAAAGATAACGTTACTTCTGAATCAAATTATCTTTCTTTTTTGTACTTAATTAAGAACACAATCTTGCTGGAGGCTGAAAAGCTTTGGCTTCAGTTTACACAGACACATTGTCTCTGTCTGCCTGCTCATTTTTTTTTCCCGTACACATTACAGCAATATCTTTATATCAGGTCCTATAAAAATTGATGGCAAAAAGCTTGTTGATTTCAGCTGAGCAGGAGCCAGTAGATGCTGATTTTACCTGGAACAGTATTCTTTAACAGATGTAGCTCAGTAATAATTAATGTAGTCGAACCCAGCATAAAACTATAAATGCACAATTTAAAAAAAAAAATCACAGTTCTGAGTCTGTTTTTTTCCTTTCCACTTAATCAACAGGAACAGAGAAAAGGACCAGATATGTGTAACAAAAAGTCTTTATCATTTCTT
This sequence comes from Pterocles gutturalis, assembly GCF_000699245.1. NCBI lineage: Eukaryota > Metazoa > Chordata > Aves > Pterocliformes > Pteroclidae > Pterocles > Pterocles gutturalis. The sequence continues at coordinate 43,221 of NW_010135507.1, forward strand.
CTGTACTTCATTGCTGAAATGTTCATCATCTTTCTCTCTGAAAGAGTGAGAGGGTAACACAGTACCCTGTTACTATTTACAAGACATTTTCTTTGGTGATGCTTTTACCACAGCACATTTCAAACTGCTGAAACATCATCTGTATCAGAAAGCCTGGTAAAGTGAAAAAGGTGGTTGTTCTGTGGAAGAGGATAGAGAGGCACAATTTCAATTATGGGGTAACAAACAGAGCTTCTATCAGACGACATAAGGATAGGAGACATTGCTGTAACTTACTTGCATGAAGGAATTTTGGAAGTAAGTTAGTTAATCACTGCAGCAACCTGTGGGGTGTCCAGCCACGGGGAAGCTGTAAGTGCTGAGGAGATAGAGAAGAGTTCACCGGTTCTGTCCTGGAAAATACTGGGGATCCCTGGGACAATCTGAGTACTCTCAGGTTTCTCAGGTATTTTCAGGGTGAGGTTTATCCGGACTCCATCTGAGGCACCGATCGATGTCGCACACCAGGTGCTGAAGCAGGAACTCTCTGGTCCCTTCTTACTGTTCAGGGATTTCTGAACTGGATCCGAACGTAAACTGTAGATGTGTCTTTCTCCTTTCCCTTGAAACTTGAGTGGAAAGTCAAATCTGAGTGTGGATTCAAACACTGAATTTCAGGCCTGTCTGTGATTTCTATTGATCTGCCATGCTCGTAACATGAAAAGTACTCTGCTTAATGAGCAAGTGACTCTGTTCCTATTGCAGCTCTCATATCCCCGATTCAATCTAAACCACATTTCCCTCACAAAGAACCTTTCAAAAGCAAAGAATTTCAAAAATCACTGCTATGAGTGCTCCAAGAACCTACATTGTAAAGAAGTCCCAAATAATCTATTGCCATTGCAGATTTGTTTGTGAGCTTGGGTTTCTTGGTCCAGCAATGGGTCGATTTTCACACACACACACAAAAAGATCTTTTGTTTTCCCAAGTATGTGTGAATCTTATGGAATCCTTTTAGGAAAAAAAAAGTGTTTTTAAGTTTCAAAGTGTAACATGCCAGAACCAGTTGCTTTGAAAACATCCTTGCCTCTAACGTGTTTTTCATTAGGAAAATGTATTCCCAAACTGAAATCAGTACCAGTTTGCAGGAGGGACTCAAGTGTGTTCTTGCCTTGACATCTGTTGGTATAAATAAAAAAATTCAGAAGAATTGTGTGTATTTGAGAAGATCACTTGTAAATGCAGAGATGTACTCAATGCAAATACTAAACCCTGCATAAAGGAACAATAGAATTATTGCTGGATTGCACTCGAAGATCAGTTTTACAAGTTGCAACCAAAGAAAAGAGAGAAATTGCAGACTGGCATGGAAGTGTCACCAGGGAGCAACCTTGGGAACAGTTAGGCTTGGAAAGGAAGCTTACAGTGAAAGCTGCTTCGTTGTTGTGATTTACATTTCCAATAAAGTCAAACCCCAGGAGAATGTTGGCCTGTGTGGGGTGTTTGCAAGCTGGTGAACACAGAATGTGGACTTTCTCCACTAACCAGATTTTAAAACTCACCAAGAAAAAAATCCTTGCAGAATGAAAAGCTGTAAGCTGTGCATTAATATTAGGGAGAGTTGCATTAATAGGACAATAATTAATTGGCATTTGCCCTAATAGGACTCTTCTGACCTTAGTTTAAGATTTAATCATGGTTTTGCACAGGATTCTCTATGCAAAATAACTAGTGAGCAACCTCCTCCCCGTTGCTCCTATACTGTGTAAGAGTTTGGTAAGTAACATTCTTTCTGCAAACAGTGAGGTTGACTCTCTGGGAGCAGTTTAAATGCTTGAATGGAAAAGACAGAAATTCGAGCACACATTTCACTGCTTTTACTTCGGTTTTTGAGCATTGCACCCTCCTGCCTTGAGGGAAGGCTCCTCCTTTGTGGTGTCCACAGCGAGAGCCTAACCAGCACCTCTGTGCCCAGCTCCACAGCACTGTCTGGGGTTGCTGCTCCACTTTGTGCCTCTGGGTTAACTGAAGGCTTTGTGTGTTCTTGCTGTTTATCGTGTTCAGAGACTTCCAGTTTCTATTAATCTGCTGAGAGGAAAACTCAGTGATCTGCAAGCAGATTCGGAGGCCGTTGTCTGGGGTGGCAGCATTTGCCAGGAGGGCAGAGCAGGCAGCTGGGGGCCAGTGACCAGTTCCACACCTTGTTGTAATCTTCCCTTACATTTCTATCGGAGCTCTTTCCCAGCACATCACTCAGACTCTTTTTTAAATTTTGGTCCAACATGCACTCAAACCAAACTTTCTTGGTTTCTTGCCTGTTTTGGATTTAAGGGGATTAGCTTGTGCTGGTTTGATTTAATTCCACATCCATTCTTAAATTCTTTTCCCACTGGAAGGCTTCAGCTTTTCTGTCTGTGCTGAAAGTAGCATTTGGGTAAGTCATAAACGCTACTTCAGACAACTTAATCTATTCAAAATGGTGCTGACAGGAAAACGGAGCACTACTGCAAACAAAGGCTTGTGTATCCTTATCTAAGGCTGAGAACCTTCTGCCTGCGAGAGACAAGTTTTGTCTTTGGATCCAGCTGTAACACTTTAAGACATTCCTGTTTCAGCTGTTGCTCTGTCGCTGCGCTCAGTCTAGAGTAGAGCTGGCTCATTTCTGCCGTGTGACTGCAAAAGCATCCGAGTTCAGTGAAGATACAGTTTGAGTCAGTTCTTGTATTATCGTACCTGAGACAGTGAAGGTGCTTGGAGTTCAGAAGAGAGATGAGATCAAATCTAATCATCTCTGCACAGCAGACAATTGTATTTCCCCTGTTTGTTGAACCAAATAATTGGTGTTTCATTCAAGCATCTATTCCAGAAAGAGCGTTCGTGCTTTGTGCAGAAGAAAAGGTGAATCAAGCAATTGCCTTGACTGTTTCTTCCAGAGGTTAATCACCTTCCCTTATAAAAATGCATATCTAGTTTGGTATTTCAATTTGTCTGTCTTCAGCCACTGATTCTTGTTCTGCCACGCTGTGCTCAGCTGCAAGATGCCAGCTCAGCCCCCAGCAAAGCATCATCTTCTCTCTTTGTCCCCCAGCACCAGGCAGCGTGGTTCATGCTTATATAGTTTGATGTCCCATCACAGTGGGTTTTGTTAATTAGACAAAATTGTTTGTTGAATCTCCTCTGTGTCCCGGGTCCATGATTCTTCTTGGAATATGCCATCCCATTCACTACAGTTAAATCACGAGCTAGGGCAAAAAATGTGCTTAATTTATGTCTGACTCCTCCGTGCACTCATGTAATAATCCTCAGATAAACTGATCATGAGATTGTAACTGCCTAAAGCCTGTGTTTATCTTTCCAAGCACTTAAGGCATTAAGTGTAAGTACAAGAGGAAAACGAAATGTTGGCAGAGAGTTTTCAGAAGCAAACGTGAACTGGAATATTAAGAGGCTTGATGCAAGGAGGGCCATCTAGCAGATTTATGTTTCCATCTGACAGGTTCTAGCTTTTAAATAAGGAGGATGAAAATAATAAATTTTGCAATGTTTCTGATTTACAGCTCTGACGTAAGATCTGCTGCTCTGTACAGATCATGACTGAGATTCTCCATCAGATCACTCCATAATTGCATTCATATTAACCCAGTGGCCTGTGCGATTCTGGAAGCTTCAGGATTCTCCAGAAAGTTTGCCTAAGTGTCTCAGAAGGAAGATATAGCTAGATGCAAGATTCTTCCTGGAAAACAGCTTAAAAGAGAAAGGAAGTGCTCATTTCTGACTTAAAAAGTTGTTTGTGATTCTGTCTGAAATGTTTTTCCTTAACCCTGTAATTACACCTGAACTGAAGGTGTTTGGGAAAAAAAGAAAGTAAAAATATTTTCAAACAGAACTTGGTGTCTGATGACAGCCAACAGGAGGATATTGAAAACAGGTTTTTGTCTAGGTAGTACAGTGAATGCTGACACATTGATCTGGAGACTGAAACCCTTTCATTCCAAAATAGACAAGAGTCACTTTTCATGGTGCTTCCCTCTATTCTTACTATTTTCAAATGCTTTTAATAGCGTGTGGATAAGAGAATAATTTGTCACTTTATAACATGATATCATTTTATGATAGAGAGATCTGATTATTTTTCTGAAAAAAAATGCTAGTAGTTTTTGCATAAAACTTTAGGGGGTTTTGCAGGATTTCTGCTCTCAAGAATTGTGACAACTTTTATTTTTGTTTCAGTTTGGAACTCAGCAAAACTGAAACATTGAAATTTTAAGTTAAATACACTTTTTGAACTCTTTGGTATGGTAACGCACGCTTTGCTGTTACATTCTCGATGGAAGAGAGCTGAAAATTCAGACTTTGTTGTAGGACGCTCTAAGTCTTTTCTGAGCCCTGTATTCTGTAGTCAGATTTCATATAAGTTTCCTCATGTGAAACTTTTCTTGGTGCGTAGTAACCTAGAAATCCCTGTGAGAAGGCAGACTCACACCTTGGCAGAGGGGCGATCTCACCACAGCTCTTTGCTCTCAGTCTCTGACTCTGCTGAGGACACCCCGGAGACCTGTTTGATTTCTGATTTTTGGCAAAACGCTTCCTCCATGAAAACCAATGTCAGAATTAACTTCAGTGAGACAAGCTTCAAGTCTTATTATTTTTATATCATGTCACTAATCCACTTATTGGAGTCTTGCCCTGGGTGTAATAAAACCTGGTTTAAATTGCCGCAGGGTTCAGCTGTGCCTGGAACAGCTGCATTGCTGTAGCGTGCCAATAGGATGTGTTACATCCTGATTACAGTTTCTGGTGAGTGATAGGCCAAAATTACAAGGCAGAAATGTGGCTAATCACGATAAAGGAGATAAGTCTATTCATCTACTGCCCGCATTTAATATTTGCAGAACAGATGCTGTTTGCTCCCCTTCAGCTGCATTTACATGGAAATGTGCTTCCATCCTGAAGATGTCTTAAGGTTGATGAAAAACCTTAGTGGATGTTTTGATGGGGAGGGAGGAAGAAAGGTGAAATATCTTGGAGGTTTCATTTTGTTTCCCATGCCTGATAAATGTACACAAATCAGTTGTTCTAAGATGAGCAAAGTGAGCTACTCCAGGCCAGAAACAGATGTCTGTGCAAGCTGAAGTGACTGTGTTTTTAGCATATGGATTGCCAGCATAGGTGCAAATCCCACCAGGAAAGGCTCTACCACTCCAGGGATTAAGGCTTGAGTGGGTTGTCAATGGTCTTTTATTGCACTCATTCCCACTGAGCTGCAATTAACCCATCTCTCCGTGTTTTGCCTCACTGGGTCATAAAGCCAAGCCTTAGATGAGGACTGCATTAACACACTGCCCCCGTTATACAACAGAGAGGTTCCAACGATTTGGGGGTGGAGGAGGTCTCACTTCATAGCTCAGTAAGAGAAATATTCCACTTCCACAAGCCCATGGTTCCAGTCTGAGGAAATCTGTGAGAGATCCCTGCTTTCAGCCCCCCGCAAGCACCACCACGACAGTACGAGCTGCAGTGCCTGGATGGAGTAAGCGGAAGCGCGTCCGCCAGGGACGAGGCAAGAAAACGAGCTGCTGTCGTCACGCCTGAACAGAGCTTACAGCTCATGTATTGGCAGTGATTAAACAACGTCCCTTTTTGTGCTGTGTTGTGGAGCACTGAAGCGAGTTAGACTCATACTGTAATGCACAAAATATCTTGCATCTCCCCTTCACCCCTCTCTGCATCTCCTCCGGTGCCTTGTCGCTAAATAACTTGCAACAATTCAAGCTGGAGAGATTAGATCACCCCAAGGGTCCGTAGAGCAGAGCCTACTTAACACCAGGCAGTAATCTGGCATTAGGCACTCTTCAGGACAGCAGTCTATAAAAGCACAGGCAGAGCATGCCAGCGGTTTCCATCGGCTGGCCCGTGCTGCCAGGGTTGCCTGCTTCAGCTATTTTCTATTCTGCAAAGGCCCGCTTACTCCTCAGAGTGAGAATTTGCTGCTCACGTGTTGCAGCCTGCTATGACTCAGAGCAGCCTTGCTGTCTCCCGTGCTCAAACCACAACTGCGCCCCTTTTTCTCCCTGATGGCCACCACGGCCTCCTAAACATCTTTTGGGGAGTCACCCATTCGCCCCATCCCTTACCACTATCTGACTGCACTGTGTAAAGCCCCCCAACCTGGGCTTGCTACAATGAAGTAATGTGCTGTGTCTGTCTCCCTGTATTAATCAAGATTTTGGAAGATATTTTGCTCAGCTCTGTTGCTCCCTCCCTGCTAAAACTAGATGCTGCCTCATATCTGCTGCGCTCGTAACGTGGAGGAATAGAAAATCCTTTGGCGCTGCCAAATATAAAGCAAGCCGTCAAACTGTTTCAATCTGTTCCTTGCCAGACACAGCCCCCAACGTGCTGTCGCCACCGCTCACGCTCTCCCTCGCTTTGTTGGAGGCAGAGCAGAGCTTCCCCAGTGCCGAGACACAGGGCAAGGCTCCCACTGAGCTGCGGCGCGAGGGACACCGCAGGCTCCTGTAACGCCACCTGCAAGCCTTTGTGCAGCGGCCGTTCTTTAAAGCCTGATGAAAGGGCTGATAAGGCAAAACCAGGCTTTGAATACTAAATGGACAGAAACCAGGGTGCCTGAGTATATAAAAAAATGCATTAAAAAGGAAAAAGAAAACCTACGTCTCATATGGTCGTTAGCATAAATCCCAGGATGGAGCGTTATCAGCATTGCTCTGATAAGGTGAGTAATGCATACAGCAAGAGGCTGACTGCCCAGGCGGGGCTGTGGGGCCCTGTAACACATGGGCTGCTATTTCTGCTTCAATTCCATGGGAAAACGCCCTTTCCTGAACAAGGGTATTGTGCTCCAGGAACGGCCGTACAGTCTGGTTTATACTAATCGTTCTGAAACACTCTGAGACCTCCTGATGAGAACTATTACAGAAAAAAATAGCTATTCTTAATTCCTTCTTTGTCTCCACCAATCCGGGTGCAAAATACAGCCCATAATAGAGTCCCTAACACATCTGATCAGAGCATCAGCCACTCGCAGACGTTCAGCTGCGCTAATGTGCTGCAAAGGATGATACTGAGGAGGCCTGGAGCCTTAAAAGACAATTTCCAATTAATGTTGTGTTATTGTGATATGCCAAGCGTGAGATCCCAAATGCACCACAAATAATTGGTCTTAGGCTTTTACTCTTCGTGTCCTGGTCTTCTGCTCAGTTCTTGTCAATTGTTTCTTGCATTTTTAATTATTAGCAAGGAAGGCTAATGCATGCGAACATTGTGGGATAAATGCTTTTCCAGCCAGGCAGCAGCAGACCGCAGAGATAAGTTTCAGCCTGCAGAGCAGATGATGAGTTATAGCAGGCATGCATAGCTGAGCTGCTCCTGTGACAAACATGAGAAGGGTTTGACTCAATACCAATAAAGTCACTCTCTAGAGGAAAACTAAGACTATTTGGTAATGCTGAAGGATAATCAACATTTAAAAAACAAAGCCATTTAATGTCTAATTCAGATTACTCTTACAGGAGTGATGAGTAGGGAGGGAGGGAAGCGCTGAATTCTTGAAATATATTTTGCCCCAAAATGCTCCCAGGCAGACACCTGGGATGTCCACTCATCAGCTTGGGCTGGGGCTGGGGTCTGGTCTGGGTGTGTTTCCAAGACATTCTTTGTGACAAAGATAATCTTACATTTGACTGAGGGTTTGACAGGCATGGACTTGATTAACTTGGCTGTTGCAGTGTTTTTAGAGGAACAGGACTGTACAAACAAGAACCTCCCCAGTGGATTTCTCAGAACTGACCCAGCTGCGCTGCAGTGAGGCCAGAGACAGAGCAGCAGCAAATGCTTTTGTACATCTCATCCTGTTTTTTCCCCACAAAGTTCATCAGAGCATTAGCAAGATGGTATTGCCAGTTAGCCTGCCCGAGAAGATGAAATTGAGGCTGGAAACAAAACAAAACTCACTAATTCTCTGTTATTAGTATCATTCATTAGGCTAGTTTTTTCCATAAGGATTTATCGTGGTGTCTTATCACAAATGAGTAACTCAGAATCACAGAACTCCTCCTCTTCCTCATGCTTCTCAGGTTTCTAATGTTGATCACGCAATTGCTGTACTAGCAACCGCAAGCTGGGTATTCCTGTGGTCAAAATGGGACCATGTGTGCCAGTACAGCATCAAGGAGATTCAAAGAGGGAATGTGGGATCCTGTATGGTCTGAGAACTGGGCTGACTAAGGGCAAATGGGATGGTTATCTTGTAGGAGTACTTTGGAGTCCCACTTCAAACCACTGCAGCAGTCAGGAGACAATCCAAGGGAGGGCCCAGCCCTGTGTGTCCCCTCCCAGCCCGTCCAGCCACCGCGGGTGAGTCAGCTCTGGATGCAGGGCACTGAGATGGCCCCAACGGTGGCTGTCACAGAGGGCACGGGACAGACACGCCTGGAGAAGTTACCTGGAGGAGACAAATATTTAGAAAAGATTTAGGAAGTCTTTAGAAAATTACTGTGTGGGAGCCCTATGCTGATAGCAAAGCAACCAAAGAGGCCAGTGATGCTTTTGCTTCCTCCATCCCTGGGTCCAGCTCGCCCAGCACAGCACAAGTGCTCTGCCTTCGAGCGGCTGAGAAAGCTGTTTTGCCTCCACGCTGAGCTATTTCTTGAGCAGTGCATGAAACCCCACAGCTGGTGCTGGTGGATTTCTTGCAATGCTGCTGCCAGGCTTCAAGCCCAGACTGAGATTGTTGTCTCAGTAGCCCACAGGCTGTCAAATGAAAGCTTATTGTGGTCACTGAACCAGTAAGGCAAAGCCTCAGAGCATCCCAAGCTCTCTGCAAAGCTCCTTCCCGTCAGTTATGCCTGTAAAAAATAACCATTTCCCTTCTTCCAGGGCAAGTTTTAGTAAATTCACTCCAGAATTTTAACGCTTCACGTAACCCTGTGCAGGAAGCTGAAAAACTTTACTCTGAAAGTGTAGTTCCTGCTCCCAAATCTGTTCCTGACCTCTCTACATTTATTTTACATGGATGTGACATTCTCTTTGCCCTAATTACAATTCCCACTTGGCATTTTGGTGCTGGAAATTTGGTTGTAGAGCTGCTGGACAGAAAGTGTGTCAGATGCACTGTGGTCACCTCTGCCTTTCAGAGCAGAGACGAGCAGACAGGGGCTGCAGGCACTGAGATCATTTTACATTTAATTCAGTGTTTAATTCTCCTAATAGCCCCAAGACTTCAAGAGCTCAAAGTCTTACACCCAGGATTAAGAGACCTCCTAAATATAGGCTTGCTGTCGCAGGGAAGGGAAAAGAACAACAGAGTCACTGAGAACTGTTCTTGAAAAACATTTATTTCTGTCATGGGTTTATAGTGCTGACTCCCAAGCCCCAGTACAACAGTTTCCCCCTGCACATAATTCTGGGGGCAATAACCTTTGATGGAAAAAAAAAGCCATACAAAGAAGCCCCCCAAACAAAGAGTTTGGTCCCAAACAAAGAGTTTGGTACCAAACAAACTGTGCCCAGGTTATCTCTGAGCCTCTGCTGCTGAAAGGTTCGTCCCGACGGGGACAGAGCTGCGCTGCTCCATCCCTGGGTCACGGCTGCAGGGTGGGTCACTGCCTGAAGGCCCCAAACAACTGAAGGTGTTGCATTTAACTGCAAAAAAAACCAGGGGGGACATGGGCAGAGGAGGCTGCTAGGATTCAGCAGCTGCTATTTTTGCAGACTTCATTTAAAAAGAAAATCTGTGCATTTCGGTTTCACCTCCTGAGCCCCAGCGTTAGGAAAGTCAAATACAAACCCAGAGATCAACGTACACGAAATAGTGAACAAGTGTCCAGACATCTCAAAGCCTCTCACTTTACTGTGCCAAACAACAAAACCTCCGTTTTCAGATCATGTTGGATCTTACTTTTAAAAGGGAGGGGCAGAGATGCAGCATGTAGCATAGCAACTGTCAAGCAATGTTTAAGGCAAATTTATTCCCATTTATTAAGAGTTGAATTTTTTTGTTTGTTCACTTTGTTGTTCAAGCTGTTAGATAACATCTCAGCTGGACGTGTAAGCTCAGACAATTTAATCAAAGTTTGAGTGAAGTCAACTCGAGTTGATGTGAGCCTAGAACAGCAAAAAATATTCCTAAGAATATCAGTGAGAACAAATTAGAAGCAAAAAAAAAAAAAAAAATGTTCAGAACTCCCCCAAAACTTTCTCTCCTCAGAGACCAAGTTGAGGCCAACTAAACCATGCAGACATGCAGGCATATGAAGAAGGACAGAATGGCAAGCCTCGATGGACACAGTGCTGAACAGGACCAAAGCAGAGCCAAACAGATGCGAGAACATGCACAGAGTTATGAGTAAAAAAATGAGAGGGGAAAAAAAACCCAGAATCCCAGAGAGGGATGTTTCATGAGATGGAATAGAAAATGAAAGTCTGCTGTATGGAAGGGAAGGGAGTCCTTAGGTGCACAGACAGAAAGCTGGGGGTTGCAGTTGCCTCATCTCTCCCTTGTTAGTTTGTTATGCCTTTCCCCTCCCTTCGAGATCCAGGTGATGGTGCCGGGAGGCTGGTGCGTTTACTCAGTCTGTGCATCATAATTAGCCCCTCCTGCTTTCTTCAGCTCATTCTTGATGTAATCCTCATCCAGCTCTTTGTGATCACTGATCACAAATTCTTTGGCAAAGTTCTGCAAGAGATAAAGAAAAAGCCTGTTGAAAAACGGGATATTTGTCCAAGTACCTGAATAAAGAAGCATTATGCAGCTTCCGTGGCTGTATGAGCTGCATAGCCTTATCCGCTCTGGGAGGGATAATCAATAGAAAGCTGTGGATAAGACCAAAGACTAGTGATGTCAAAACCCAAGACTAAACCTGGAGAAATTTTATGTTTCTTCTTCTACAGTCACCAGCTGCAAGACCCAATCCTGCCCTATGCAGAAACTCTTCCTAGTGATAAATGCACAGGCCAGGTTAGGTCAAGTTTCCTAAGTAGTATGAAAACTAAAAACTTCAAAACTGTTGACCTTCTAACTGCCACAAACCCTCAGCATAATCTTCAGCAAGTCACTACTCCTGTCTGTACCCTGGTCCCTTTTAGGAGCCTTTCTCCCAAAACAAGGAGAACATCAGTACAGTACCATACGGTACCCCACCAGCTGATGGGAGGATGCTTCAATTAAAGATTGAGCAACACACAGCTGGTACCAGGAGCAAATAAGCCTACTTCAGTAGATTTACTGACTCCTCCTCTCCACTATCTAATACACATCATGGCCAAAACAAAGCTAACATACCAGACAGGCTGCTGGTGGTGATAATAGGCTCCACTATGCTCTGTGGTCTGGTGATCCCAAGTGACCTTTAAGGACAGGCTTTATCAATACACTTGTGTACTGCAGGGCAGCTATCTGGCTGCTTGAATGCTCTTTGCAGCTTCTGGGAGCTGGGCAAGCCCTGGGGAACTTGCTGTGATGTGAGGTTGTGAACAGAGAAAACCTTTCTCAGCACAGCTCTGTGAATGGGATCCCACAGTGCCTTCGGGGCACTTGTCACAGCAGTGTCACCACAGTCAGGGATTTGTTCCTTTGGGCGGGCTGGCCTTCCCACCTCATAGCAAGGCTGGTGTGCATGTGTGTGCACAGACATTTCAGCAAACATGCAAATTTGCTTCTTGCTTTAGCTTTTTCCTTCCTTTCCTAACCACAGCTGAAAACATTGCCTGTGTCTCTCCCTTCCCCCTAGCCCACAGAGGTTTTCAATAGCATGACAAACACAAGAATCCATTGCACTCTGCAGCGCCAGGGCCAAAGTGACGCCAAAAAAAAAAAAAAAAAAAAAAAATTAAAATCCCGACAGCCCTGATAAAACATCTCAGGAAAGCTGTCCAGGTCTCCCCAGTCTTCAAGGGCTCCAGCACAACCGTGGAGGGGGGGGGGTTCTAATTAGTTTCAGACTCTAAGCCATGGGAGTGCTCTTTATTTGGCAGCATCTCAAGGGTCTCAGTTTGGGATCAGAGTCGGGTAAAGGAGGGGGTGGAGAAGGATTCAGCTTGAAAGAGCCTCAGCACCTCTTTCATGCGCTGGAAAAAATGGAAGGGAGAGCAAAACAGCTCCCTCCCCCACACCAGTCTCCCAGGCTGCAGCTGATCCTGTTTCACACTGGAGGAAATCCTCACTACCCAAGAGTTGCTTAGGGAGGGGGAGAAAAAAAAGCTTATAGCAGCTATGAGAAGCCTTGTCTGCTCTGCTTTAGTTTATCAGCAGCTAGACAAAGCCCTAAGAAATAACAGCTGCTTCCCAGCACTGTTTTGCTCCACGCTTCAATGGTTGGCTTTTCCGGTGTGAGGACAGACAGACACGACAGGCATTCACCCATATCTTAGCAGAGTTCAAGGAAAAAGGGAAAAAAATAGTTTATTTAGAGAAAAAAATCTTTTTTTTTGAGATGGGAAATGAAGAGGCAAACCTCCCAAAACAATAGATTTGGTCATGCTCCCAAGTGTCCTACTTCCAGATGTCCTGTGTGAGATCTGTGCAAAGCTCAGCTCTTGCCAAGACCAAACCAATCATTTTCAGCTATGTGATGCTCACTGAGATTGTGCTACCTGCATGATTTTTGAGCTGAGCCTTTTCAATTGCTTTTCTACGTGCTAACAGTTTTAACAAATTTTCCTCAACTCAGGAAGCAGATTATCCAGGACTACCCAAATTCAGTGCTAGTTTTTGCCCTGACTGCAGTGAGAACTGGAGCAAGCCCATAAAATAATTTCTGAGAGGGATTCCATGAAAAATGTGTGTATTTTATAAATTTGGCGAGGGCTTCCTTCAATGCTCAGTCTGCAGAATCTAGCTGATTCTGAAATTAAAACTGCAAGTGCACTCGTGCATGAACAGAGAGGAACTCAATTACATGTACCACAAAGTAATTATAATTACTCAAATGTCTTCTCAGCTAGACAGTTATCCAGATGATTCCTGAGTGATGATCTGTGGGCATCAGCCTCTATTTCATGTCAATGCCACCGAGACATCTTGCAAGGTTTGAACAATCTCCCCCAGCAGTTGGCCAGATGGGTTATGTTCCCAGCCACCCTTAAATATCCTCTTAGCTGCCAGAGCCACTTCTTGGGCCAGATTTGTGCCCTCAGAGTGCAATCTGGGTCACTGCTATTAATCTCTTTGCTTTCTTCCTTTCTGCTGGCAGGTGCTGCTTTGACCAGGGCTTCTTCGGTTCTTTGCACCAGCTCTTGCCCACCGTGATGCCTCATCAAGCCTGGCCCCAAGGGGGGAAGATGCTTGGGGTGAGTTTGCTGCCGGGGACTCCTGATTTCAACATCCTGCTTGACCCTTCTTCAGCCATAGCCTCCCTCATCACTCTGAATTCACTGTTTGACCTCTCTAGGGTTCAGCTTTGTAAAGATTTGTTCAGGGTGCAAACGGTAAGGTGAAGGGAGGCATATCAGTATTTTAGAGACAGCTGAAAGGGCCTCTTGTGTCATCAGGGCAGGAAGACAGGAGGGACTCTGGTTCTCAGACCAGGAGATTGGACACCCGTGATCAACAGCAGCACTTCTCAGCCAAGGGCTGTCTTACCCAGAGTTCACTCTTTTTTTGTCCCCACTGAAACTGCCAGAATGTAAAACTACTCCCAGCTGATTTAATTGGGTCTGATGTTAGCTAGACCAGGCAATGGTCCTTCTTTGGCGTGACTGTCATCTGCAATTATAAATAACTGATCATAGCAAACCGGCTCCTGCACAGCACCAGGAGAGATCCTAGCTTCAGTCCGCTAACAGCAATGCCAACAGGCATCCAGCTTCAGCCAGATTTCTACTCTGCCACCAGATTTTCTTTCTGCCCTTAAGAGACTGGGGTGGGGAAAGTCCCTGCTTTCTCCTCTCTCACCCATACCATTTTCCAATGCCTTTCAAGAGAATTGCAGAAGCTGTAGCCACCCAAGGCACAGCCCAGAACTCTGATGCTCGGTCCTTCACTTTGCTGACATGCATCTTCATTTTATGTCCTCCACTTCCTTTTCTCCTCACCCTATCCCCAAGCTTTTTACAACCATAGCAAGCCCTGTGAGTGAATTCCAGCCTTTGTATTCACCCCAGAGTCACCAACCGCCTACAGATAACAACAATGATGCCATTTATCTTTGTCACTCTCACGACACAACAGTGACTGCAATCTCTTTCCTTTGCCTCTCAAATCATTGAACACAACATAAAAAGTAAAGTTTACTCATGATTCTTCAATATACCTATCTAACATGTGCTTCACTTTGTGCCTGAGCAGCCGAGGGTCACAATTTTGCAATCCAATCCCCTGTGTCAGCCTCTGTGGGACACTACAGAGACAAAGGGCTCCAACTACGCAGGTCTGACTGCAAAAACTGAGCCTGCATCTCTCCCTGGGAAGCATGAAGTTTATGCAGCAAACTCTGTCCAGCCTTTCTCTCCCAGACAACCTAATGGGGGAAAAAAAAAGGTGGAGTAGATTTTCTTCCTATTCCAGGCCCTGAATGTTTAGCATATGGGGCCATAAAATTTCCCTAAGCTGGCCAAGGGAAAATCTGTCTGGTGCAGATACTGTAGCAAAAAGGTCTGCAGAACCCCTTCTAAATCCCAGCACGGGCAGCCTTGAAGCCAGAAGGAAAATCCTTCTATCGTCTGCAGACACATGGGTTCTTAGCAGCTCGGGACAGTGCCAGGTAGGTGAGCAGCTTCTTGCTGCTTTTATTTACTCTGGGCCTTGCAGCAGTCTCCACTGATGTTCAAAATCCTCCAATCCACTCTGCTTAATTTCACCACTCCCATCCACCGGTCATCTTAGTTTCAGTGCTGATGCAGTACAGAGGACATGATATCTCCTGTATTTCTTTTCCAGCACGGTATGAGTCCTAGCGTTGGGGTCACAGGGAAGAAAGGACATGTCCTAGGGCTGCAGCAGAGGGATGTTCTAGCAGGGCTTCTCCTGAGTGCAAGGAGAGCTATAGTGACAAGCGCCTACAGCAATACAGTACCACTACCCTCCACTCTATTCTGGCTGCACCAAACCTGGTCCTGCCATCAGCTGACAGAGTCCAAGCTATCAGCAAAATCCCTCTCTTCAAATTTACTGCTTGACAATTTTTACACAGACCAGTTCCAGCCACTAGGAGAAGCCAGCCTAAACCTCTGGCAAAAGCATCGCTCAGCAGTGGGAACTGCATTTCAGCTGATCTGCAAATTCTTCCTATATCTGTGCTGCATCCCACTGGGAAAGTCACAGGGCTGTGTGTCTGATGTGGGGTGATGGGAGGCTGCTTATTCTGCCTGAAGAAGCTACTTATAAAGACCACCTTCTCTAGACCAGGGCTAGGAGTTCTTGCAAATCCATATCCATTTGGTGTGGTCACTACAGGAAACCAGAAGAGGAAAAAGAGCCAAAAAGCACAATTCTGTCTGCCTCCCCAGCAATCTCTCACCCTCCTGAGAAAGACTGTCTCAAAGCCACCATGATATAGCCCTCACCATGCGAGTTTGATTTTCTGGCTGCCTCTAACAAAGCTGCCAAAGCATTTTCTGTACTAACATGAGAAACCTCATGCACTCCCATGGAGTTATACGTGCTGTATCTGCCCTGAGACCAGGGACAGTAACCCCATAAATGGGTCCTCTCCCATGAGAGAGCAGTAAGGAATCCAGAGGAAAAGAGAAAGGTGAACAAAAAAAAAAAAATCTGTCTATGAGCTCCAAAGCACTTGTTGACATCACTAAAGCCAGGCAAATTCCTCACCAAAAATAATAATGAATAAAATGCCATGAATATTTACTCACAGAAACAGAGCTGTTTTACCCTGAATATGATTTAGGCAAATAATAGAGCACATGACTTTGTGGGGGTAGGAGCACTGAAGAAAACAGAGAAGATTCAAAATTCATGGAAAATAAGGCAAAATGGCAAAGGTTGGGCAGTGCTTTTGCTGAGACAGCCCTGCATGGGAATTCAGTCCCATCACAAAAGAAGACCTTCATGCTGCCCAGCAAAGGGTTAAAATCTCCTGCTAGGAAACGCAGTCATGAAGGGCCACAAGTTCACAGAGGGGAAGCAACGTTCAGAAGGAAACCAGGTCCTGTTTTCAGTTCTTCAGCATTTACACCCAAACTGGACCACGATAGCGCTGGTTGCCACTCCCAGCCCCACAGCCGTGCGCCTGGGCTTGTCCTTACCCAAAGCAAAGCACCGTCACATCCTCCCTTCGCCTCTCCTCAAAGTGAACGGGGCCATTCACTGGAAGACCTGATGCTCCTGTGCTTAAAACCCACAGCTGCCAGGTTTCACCTTGCAGGAATTTTTATGGCTGAACTGAACCTGATGCTGGCAGCCGTTCCTGGCCGTGACAAGCAGCTTACAATAGCCTTGATTTCTGGGCTTAAGCTCACCGACCTGCTTCTCCTGGACCTCTGGAATAAAGAGGTCAAAGCAACAGCGCTCAGAGCAGAGAGAGTCCAGTGGACAGATTTGTACTGAGGCTGGATGAGCCACAGCTTGTGCACACGAAGGAGGTAAAAGGCAGAACCACCCTTACTGCCAGGGACAGAAAAGATGAGTTTAGGAACTGCTGGTTTAGATCCTGATTCTAGATCTAGGTTTAGACAGTACCTCAGAAATAAACTCCCAGACACCTTAAGCAACAATCTGCAAAGCACTGGATGTTGTATGCTACTACCCCCGATCCCTAGGTCTGTCCTTGGCCCAGGCAGAAGCTCACTGGAGAAAAGCTGCGATGCTGCATCACCTTACTCCGTGCCTCCATTCACACAGGAAAGTCTCCACACATTAGTACATAGCTATACCCTTGAGAAGATACAGACAAATACTTGTTCTCCATCCTGGCCTTGCTTCTAACCTGCTCTCAGCTGAACTACTGGGATAAGGTCACAAGCTGGACTTCCAACCGAGGTGAAGAGGAAAGGATGGAAAATAAATGGCTGTGCAAAAAAAGCTACTGAATGGTCCTTAAATGCAAAATGCATTTTTCTGCAATCCAAAATAAACACAATAAATGTAAACCCCATTTTCCAATAACATTAAAGAGGTAATAAGGATAGTCTCAAATAAGCAAGAAGACCTTGTTCTCAGCTAGTACAGATGAGGCAAACTGTGGCTGTTTGCACCAGATGAGATCCATCCCTGCAATTTTACAGTTATTACAGCTGGAAATCAATTGTCCTTTCTTCCTGAGAGATTTTCTGGCAACCTCCTCCGCTGACTATCAGCATTGCATCCCAAACCACATCCCTGTAGATTTCACAGCACCTGCTCCCCTCTTCCAAGGGAGCAATACAAAAGCAAAGGCAACCCAGTTCCTCTCCTTGCTTTATAATATTTCATCCTTTTGTTCACAAGCCCATAATCTACTCTTCAACAGTTAATATCCCTTACATTTTCCTTATGGCAGGTGCTTCTAGGGGACCGTTAATAATCACCGTGTGTGAACACTGTTTTGCAGATGCAACACGGTGGGCTTGGCTTGCTAGGCGGTATGCAAGCTGACCGTCTTTCCCTTTGAGTGTCTTGGCGGTAGAACAATGTTTATTGGCGTTTGTTCAGCTTTGAGCTGAGCTCAACTGTAGCTCATCAATACATCCACAACATAGCAGAGAATATAAAGCAGGCCTCCCCTCACACTGGAGCTCTGGTCTTAAATAAAGAGCCATGGTTAGCTTTTGCAAATATTACAAGACAGCGAGAGCCCTCCAAGTTTTACTGAGGGCTTCTCGGGCTGAAGAGCTGTTGTTCTGGAATCCCAACCAGTCACTTCTACAGATCACCAAATCAAAGTTGTTATCTGCTGGACAAAAAGCCTCCATGTGCCACACTTCCTTGGAGAGAGAGCCATGTCGAGCAGGGTAAGCACACCTATGGGCCATGCACGCAACTGAAACTGCAGATGGGCAAACTGCATCAATAGCCTAGATTGTCTTCAGGGTTTGTAAAGAAAAAAATTCCCACTTTAAGGTACTACTTATTCCAAATGATGAACCAACACTGAGTCAGATTTGTACGTTATCCTTCCAGCAAACAACCAGATTTTCTTTCTGCCCTTAAGAGACTGGGGTGGGGAAAGTCCCTGCTTTCTCCTCTCTCTTCTATGTGTAACTCACATCTCAAATAATCTCTGTAAAAATCAGGAGCAGGGCAGTGACTGGGAATGTACTTGAAAGTCAGGAAAACTAGTAAGAGTGAAGTAGCTCTGTGATAAATTCTCTCCACTAAATTTCAGTTGGACTTTCTTGTCCTCTTTTGTTCTGACAGATTATCTGCAAGGTTATGTGCATAAAAAGAAGAAAATAGTTCTGCTTTTATTCCACTCCACTCAGAGGGATTCAGTTGCACGTGTAGAACTATTCAAAATAGTTGTCAAGATAATTTCTTATGGAAAGGAGATCATCATTGGCATTACATTCAGAAATGCTTTGGAGTGGGTTATAGACATGGTTGCTCAATAAAAGTGGATTAAGCACAAGTTGTATTGTTTTCATATTTTAGTACAGATTAATTAGAATATGAAAGCTTTTAAGTAACAGCCAAGAACAGTTAATGTTCCACCAGATTATTAACTCATACAGACTACTAATCAACGATGAAACAAGTGAAATTGCAAATTATATGTAACAGACCTGAGGGACAGATCTTAGAACAGCATTCAGGAATCCTATTCAACTCAACAGGAATAAATTGTCTAAACATATTTTTAAAAAAATCTTAGGCTTAGTGACTCATGAGTCATTCATTAGTACTCTGTAATTTAATCTTCAGCTACAATTACACAGTTTCAGCTGCTTCACATGAACAGAGATTTACTTTGGTATCTCTCAGGTGTCATTATGGAAGTTTCTTTTCACAATGGACCCCCCTGCATAGTTGTCATTTTTGAACATTTAGCCCCAGTGCTTTTCTTCTGGAAGGATATGAATTTATTACGTTCTTCATGCAGCTTATCTAAATACAATCTTCTGTGTCATACAAACTCCCAATGAATTGAGGGGGACTTCATTCTCATCTTTCATACTGTCCTCTGGGAGATTTCTTTACAACACACTTACTGAGGGAGATTATTTCAATGGTCAGCCTGTTCTCCAACCACTTAAGAAAGACAATTTCTCAGGCATTGGAGAGCTGGCTCTAGGTTTAGTTGAAAAAACTAATCTTGCTTTCAATACTCCATGAGAGGAAACATGCTAAATGTTAAAATCTTCTCTGTTAAAGTCAGCTTTTCAGCAGCAGTTCCTTGCAGCCTTCCACCATTCACTTCTCTTGTGGCTGTTCCTTGTTTTCACTTGCTTGGACTGAGCTTGGAGCCCAACAGAGCAAGCCCAGCTCAGCGTGCCCTGGGAGGCCCTGGCAGAGTTCAATGATAAGCTCGCTTGGGGCAGACCAATTCGAGGGAAGCCCTGCCAAGGTGTGTGCTAAGCGCCTTTCTCTTTTTCCATGATACGCCCAAGGCCAACAGAAGACTATTCAAATCTAGTTAGCTATTAAGAGCTGTTAGTTAATTAGTAGTGATAGGGACTTCAAACTTTAGTCGATTAGGTCCACAAATTCATTATGCAGAGACAAAAGGCCTCAAGAGAAGTTTAAACAAGGGTGTGGGTTTTTCTGTTGAACTTCACCTGCTTAACGTAACGCTGCCTTGTTCTCTACCATTCAATATTATGTTACTTCCATATCAAGGAAGGGGATGGGAAACATCTTAATGGTGACAAAGAGGCAAGAGCATATATTCCCTCCTCATGAGATATTTAAGACAGCCTTAAGCTCAGAGGTGCTGCTTTATGCCTGAGTGCTCAAAGGGCAGATGTTAAGTCTTCCTAAAAGGAAGACAGGCGGTAGGGAACTGTCTTCTTTTTAAAGGATTAACTACTAAATTGAAGGATGATCCAGTCCTTCCCCCTCTCTCCCCTCCTGCTGGTGTTTGTAGAGCTAAAAGCGATGGGAACTGGTGGTTAGAAGCAGAAGGAGGAGGTTACCTGTACTACTTCTTTGACCAGAGTCTTGTCGGTCCCAGTTTTGGCTCTCTGCAGGCCGCTGACCTCCTCTCCAATCCAAGTGATGAGGGCAAACTTGACTCGCTTGCTCATGGCATCACCAGTGGTGAATCGGACAAAGCCAAACAATCGGACATCATCTGGAGAGACAAAGCAAAAAGGAGAAAATTATTAAAAACAGAAACATCCCTGCCTTGCCATTTTCCGGGGTAAGACTATTGCTCTCAACTTAAAGACCAAGCCAAGGATCCTGTGTTACAATACCATCGTTTGGGATTAACACGGCAATACAGGGGCTCTGCTCGTATGTCCTTCGCTTGCAAGGTGTGCTCTGCCAGTGTTAGGTCTGCGTCTTCCCGGGGTGCTCTGGGAGGAAACTGGCGGTGCTGGCCACCCCACGCCACGTTAGTGTGCTGCTGGTGAGCTTGGAACTGGCTGAAACACAGTCAACAGGCAGTTCAAGAGCACAGAGCTAACCCCGGTTACACACTCAGCCAGACTGTTCATCTGCAGGTCACCGGTCAAGAAGGAAAGAAAGTGATTTCCTTTCTTACAGGATAGCAGGATTGGGGCCACATTTTATAACATAGAGCCAGAAACTGGCCATTGTGCAAATCTGATCCTTTCCCCTCCTTCCCTTCAGCAACATTTCTGACTCACTTGTAGTATGAGTTTACAAGAAGGAGGGAAGAAGAAGGAGCAAAAGAAAAATCTGCAGTTACCTCCCCAGATGAGTTTTTCTATTTCTTCCGAAGCCCCATAGAGAAAGGCCTTGAGTTTTAGAACTGTTCTGATCTTTGTTTCACAGCTGGCTTCTGCTATATCATGCCAGGCTAGAATTATTTAGTCTGGCCATATGTGTAAAATCCTTGTAAACTCCTTGTCTCAAAGAGTTCGTTCCTTCCTTGCAGAGTGACTCATCAACCAAGGCAGTTGGACACCTTCACGATCACAGGCACTTAGAAGGAGTGTGACACCATCCACTCATATCCCCAGCCCTGGTGGGGTGCACGATGCTGGAGCCTTCAACCAGGATTGTGCAGCAAAGCAGAGCAGATGGACAGTTGTGCAATCATGGAAAATACCTAATCATAGCTCCTTCATCTGTTAGAGGTCACTCAAGACCTTTTAAATGAAATGAGATGACTCAAAATAGAAGAACAAACTTGCTGTTTGAAAAGAATCGTGTTAATCCTGGTTACACTTGTTGTGACCAGTTCAACATGCTTTATAGTTATTTGCTGCCTTGAGTACTGCCAGGTGAAAACACAAACTCCAGGTACAGTAATGTTTGCCAGCATCCCCACCCTCAGATCCATTATAGCATGCTCCATGAATAGTCAGGATAGCTCCAGGAGCTCTGGGGACAGGGGAAAAGCAACTCTAAATTGCTCAGCCCCAGAAAATAAGCTGCTAGAAATCAATGAAAAAAAAAAAAAAAAAAGTGGGATGTTCTCTGAAAGCTGACAGATCTCAGAGCTTCTTTAACAATTTGTTTTGCCAAAGTGTGAGTAAAGACAACTTCTTCTTGACAAAAGACTTTTTAAGTCTGAAACAAATCCACCTATGCTCTCCTTTTTTTGTTCTCTGTGTGCTTTTTTGCCACTCAGAAAGGACTACGGGGGAAACTGGAAAATGAATGTAGGGGTGTGTGAGACAATACAGTGTTTAATATAAACTCTTCTGAAGATTTCAAAATTGAAACAAAGAGAGATGTTATTCAAAGAAAAAAAATCCAGATGGACCTTTGGAAGGAGAGTAAGAGTCATATGTACTGACAGTGCAGGCAAACAAAACTTCTCTCTCAGATAACCAGGAAGTACAAGAAACGCACAGAGAGACTCCTGTTTCTGACAGTAAATCCTCTTGCCAAGATTGATTAGAACCATAAATGAACCGACAGCCAGGAAATACCCAAGGTGAAGAGAGACAGTAAATCCCCTAGCGTTACTATTAACAGTCCTATGAAAAAACCTTGTTTTCCCAGATCTGCCAGGAAAGGAGGCCATGCTCCGCTAAGAACTGTACTGTGGTTCCTATGGGAACACCGTGCTGGAAGGCACTGAAATGTCATCCAGTCCTGGCCCCTACTATACTGTAACCATGTCATAGCCCTTCCCTGGACCCATCACTTCCCACCTTGCGTATGGAGGTTTTTCATCCCTGCCCCTTCTACCAAAGGCTGTTACAGATCCTGCAGACTGCTTTGGAAAACGCCCTTTTATGATAAAGATAATGCAAAAATACAATGAATGTGAAGAATTCCAAGTTTCTCTGCAGTGCTTTTTCATAGCAACATCGAAAGGAGGTTGAAGGAATTTATCTGTTAGCATGAACTTTAATTTGACGTGAACCCAGAGCTCGCTGACAGCAGCGGGATTTGTTTCTCCGCAGAAGGGATTGTGTGCTTTCCCGTCCTGTCTGGAAGCAGCTCCATCAGTGACACCGAAGAGATGCAGCAATTCCACTTGGGCTTTTATCTATCAGATCATCGACTACTCAGTGAGTATGAGCAACTCTTACTTCATCATGTTAAATCCCAATAAGTTTAATGAGCACTTGAGGTCGGATGCAGGGCTCTGAGTCACTATCTTGGGCAGAATTTCCCTGGGGCAGGTTTGCCTGTGAGGGGTTGAAAGGTTACACCCGAGCTGAGTGCTTTCTCCTCCTGCCTCCCCATGGAGGTTGTATCCCCACAGGCTCTTCAGCTGCCAGTTTTCAGTCCAGTGTATTTAATATAAACTCCCAATATGTGATGCTTTAACGTGATGTGCCAGTCCGTGAACTGCAGCAGCTGAGGAGCATTTCAGCAGCTGCAGGTAAAGCCAAGAGGGAATGTGAATTGAAGCCCTTAGCAATTAACACATCTCCTTTCCTAAAAGGGCAACAGGGACAGATGGGGAGATGTTTAGCACTAGTTCAGCCTGGGCGTGTGCCCCTCCAAATGCAGGTCAAAATTCCTGAGCAGAAGTAGTTGAGTTTCACAATTAGTCTGAAGCATGTTCAGAGTGATAACGGGATCAAAACACAAGTTCTTTTGTAGTCCCAGATTTCCTCTTTCACAGTTAATTGCTTCTGCCCCCTCCCAGATCACCTCGCTGTGCTGGAAGTCATCAATACCACCAGGACCACCCCCCCTAGAAATCTCAAGACATAAATATCCACCACCATGCCTACCCCCCTTTTCACATGAGACCACTTACAGTGGTTTTAGGAATTGCTGGGGGTGTGTGGGAGTCTAACAAATCATAAAGAGACTGTAGATTTCCTCTGAAAGAGGAAATCCTGCCTAGCTCTATGCAACCACCTTCCTAGCAACTAACCCATGAAGTTCAGGGCAGAGAGAAGCAAATAATAGATCAGGGTAGAATGGAAACAACAGCTTTATTTGAGAAGATCTCACAAGTTACAGCAGAAATTAACAATGTTAATTCCTACTAATATCGCTACTCCTCTAACCACGGTTGTATAGCAAGACAATAGGGCTATCCAAACAATGAAAAGTACAATGAATGCCTTAATGAGCATCACTTAATATTTTTCTCCAAACCCTTCATTTACCAGGAGGGAGGATTTTCCAAATATACTGATTAAGTTGCCTTTGGCTGTCAACAAAACTTGCTGCCAAGCTGCTGCTCCTTCATGGTATTCTCCTCTTTTAAATCAGCCACTCAAACCCTTTCGTTCAGCTGTACTAAAAAATTCCCTGTTAGATTAAAATGCCCTGACTCACCAGTAAAAGATAATAACTGCAGGGAAGAAATACACTGTCAAGGGCTTCACGGTTCTTAGTCTTAGGGCTCTGAATGGCCAAGCCAGAGACAAGCCAAGATAAGGCCGTTGCTCCCAGCTTCACCTGCCCGCTCAGTCAAGGTCACACACAGCCAGGCAGCTGATGGAATGATCTGCTTTTGGGTTCTGTCCAGCTGTGAATTACTGATGGCACATGATGGGTTTCATGAAGGATTTATTTTGTTAGTTCCAACTGGATTAATTTTATATTAATTTGTCAATTTTCCACCTCTTCAGTCACCCCTGTAGTCACATGGCTGGGACAGAAAACCTTCCCTACCTCTTCCTACTCTGTTTTTCCTCTCTAACCCTGTACTGAAGCCCGTGTATCTCTAATGCAATGTTGCCTTGCACCATACAGACACATTCATTAAGGCATCTGAGACAAACAGAAAATGTTTGACCTCAGGACCGTAAGCACAACCACAGGGCAGGCTGTCGCTGGGGCACCGACCCTGCCCATGAACCCGGGGTGGCTGACATGAGCCAGGGTACTTAGGACACGAGTGCGTGGGGACATGGGGACAGTGACCCCACACAGACTCCTCCAGCTTTCTCAGTGCAGTGAAGCCACCAGCAGCATTTCATCAGAGTGAGTTGCTGCTACCCTAGTGACAGTGGGCAAGGAAGGAACGGTTGCATTAGTCGGACAGAAGGGCCAGGCAGGCCCCAAACAAAGGGCATGCAAAAGGCATCATGATCTTCTTTACCTGCTCTTACGCCTAGCAGAGGATGGTAAAATGCAGACCCTCAGCCATGCTGTTTTAATTGAGCATCACAAAACTAAACTGAATGCAAAGTGTCACTATTTCAGCACAGAACGTGACCTGATGAGTTACTCCCATGAAAATTAATGAGAAAATTCCCTAAAGCAACCTCCTGTGCATGACAAGGAACAATCTAAGCCACAGCTCCAGCTAGCAGCCAGGAGATCCCTGTCAAACACATGCCACTGCAGCCGACCCTCCCAAGAGCAGGAGCGGGGAGGGCAGAGGGGCAGGGAAACGCTGCAAAGACAGTGTGAAATTCTATCAATGGCCCCAGGTCTTCCTTTAAAGAGATATTAAGGGAAAGCAGGCAAGACAAACATTAAAGAGGAAAACAAAAGCAGTGGGAGACTGACTTACAAAGCCCATTTTAGCAACTTAAGATGTGACCAAACACAGATAAACACCTATCTCATTATATGTCCTCATGCATTTTTACAAATCTTTCCTACAACTGAAGGTGTTGACATGATCTTGGTGATCTCTCCTATGAGGACAGGGTGAGAGAGTTGGGGTTGTTCAGACTGGAGAGGAGAAGGCTCCGGGGAGACCTTACAGCAGCTTCCAGTGCTGAAAGGGGGCTACAGGAGAGATGGGGAGGGACTTTGTACAAGGGCATGTAGTGATAGCACAAGGGGGAATGGCTTTAAACAGAAAGAGGGGAGATTAGATTGGATATAAGGAAGAAATTTTTCACTATGAGGATGGTGAGGCAGTGGCCCAGGGTGCCCAGAGAAGCTGTGGGTGCCCCATCCCTGGAGGGGTTCAAGGCCAGGCTGGATGAGGCTTTGGGCAACCTGGGCTGGTGGGAGGTGTCCCTGCCCATGGCAGGGGGGTGGAATGAAATGAGCAGCTGAACTAGATGGGCAGGGGGTTGGAACTAGATGTCCCTTACAACCCAAACCATTCTCTGATCTCACAACTCTTAGCTCCTAAATTTTACACACAGGCCAGGCTTTATAGGACAATTGTCATGAGCCCACAAGAGCTTGCATTTGTCTTAGGAGCCAATTTCTGTTTTCTTCCCAGTATTTTATGTCAAGTAGAAATGATTTTATAGGCTATTTATTTCAGACCAAAGATTTTCAGCTCTTCCTCGTGCTGAATGCACAGTGTGGTTCTAGTCTGATCTTTTCAGACACATGAATAACTATCCCATTTCATGCTGTCATTGCGATTATTTATCTGGACCGGGGCTTTCCAAATAGAAGACCCATTATTTTTTTTTGTCAGAGATGCATTGAAAAGCAACTGTTCACACGTGGCATGGGGGGAAACACAGTCTTCCGGCCTCTCCATTACTTAATGGCAGAATAGATATTTTAAAAAATTAAAATAAACCACAGGCAGGGACAATGCAATGATCTGCTGCTTCCTAATACAGAAACTGAGGCAAGCTGTCCGGTGCATTCAGGTATTACTGACACACACAAAAGTTGAAGAGGATGCTTTTGAACAGACTTTTAGTCCAGTGTCTCAGCTGTATGTCATTCTACTCTTCTCAGCAGCAGCATCACCAGCTGAGTTATGAGACTTTGAAACTAAAAACAACAACAAAAAAACCCAAGAGCCTTCACATCCTTCTGTACAATAACCTTCAACTCTTATCTGTGTTTCTGGCTTCAAATCTACCAGCTCAGCTGTTTTGTTTTTTTTTTAAAGTGTACTGATGGCACGTACTACTAAACACCAAATTAATGCTTCGTCTGGATCCATGCCATCTGCAGAGGCAAGAGCTGGAACTGTGAAGGAAAATGGATCAAAAGCCTTGAATTAAGTCCTTGTTTAATGCAGGGGTAATCTGTGCCCAACCAAAACAGTCCTTAGCCAGAAGACACAGGGGGTGTCTACACTGGGTTTAATGACCCTGACACAATTAATGTCCTCAACTTTGGTCTCCAGACTCTGTGGGTCAGACAAAGGCCAACACAGTCACGTACATTGGTCATTACACAGGACTGCAAGAGGAACTGCCACCAGCAGCCACCTCCCAATCACATCAGGACTTGATTGTGCCAGTGCTTTAAACCAAACTCTTTGACTTTACTTCAGTATAGGCTGGTGGAGAGGTGTTCACACATCTGGGGCTGGTCTTTGGAGGACGAAGAAGACTGCCTGGGATTCAAGCAGTGCCTGCTACCCCTCAGCCAAAGTGGATGAGTCATCCTGTGGCCTGACACAGACCTTGATGGCAACAGCATGACAGCGGCTGACACGCACAAGTCCAGGGTTCAGGCTGTGTTTGCAGCATCATCCTGGGACCCTGAACAAAAGGGCACTGAAGGAGCTTTTCTTGCCATGTTTTCTTCCTTTAAGAGTGGCAGTTGCTGTCCCCAAACAGTGGGATGGGAAAAGGATGATAGTTTGATTATGGAGCTCCTTAAACTTCTCTGCTAATACACAGAGCTTAGTAAAGAGCGTTAGCAAGAAAAAGCCCAGGATTTGGGACACGTAGGTCTGACGTGCAATGCACATCTGCGAGTAGAGCAGTGAGAGTAACGAAACCTGCACAAGATGCACCAGCTGCAGCAGCAGCTCCGGGCTCAGGGCACGTGTCTCCCTGCCCCAGGAGCTCAGCACCTCGCTCTGCCGTGCATTCCTTCCACGGCAGCCCACCGAGCCTTCCTGGAGGGTTGCAGAGAGCTGAGAGCTAATTTTAACATGGTCTTTTTGACCTGCTACTTTCATTAAAATAAATAATTTTAGTTTCTTGCAACCCTTTGTTCTCAACCACTCTCATTCCCCGAGGAGGTTTGCAGGAGCAGCAATGGGTTGGGCCATGGTCTGCACGAGAAGGGTTATGTACGGGGGGAAGAAAAAGCAAAAATACAACCCTCCTACCAACACCCCCTCCAGCCCTTCCTAACCTCTGTCGCTGCACATGGCAGGATATCCACCACAAGCAGATGTCTTCCAAACTGGTACAAAAGACATTCTTGGTCTCAGAGCCACATGAATTAGCACACCCTGACACCTCCTGCTCGGTAATTTAATGCCCCAGAGGGCAGCAAGATGTACCACATGCCAAAGGTGCTTTTAATAAGAATGGTTATTAAAGAAAGCGGGGACACAGATGTTTGCCACTCAGAATGGCACTGAAATAGCTTGTGCAGAAAGCAGAACAGAGCAAGCTCTGACACAGGGGCTGGGTGCTACTTTGCACGCTGAGGTTTTGAATTCCAGCTCTTGCTCTCACCTTCAACCACCAAATTATGCTCAGCTTCTACCAGAGGCAGCTGCAGTGCTTTGTGGCTTTCAGGGCAGCGTTTTGCACAAAACAGGAATTCAAAACAAGGAAGGAAGTTTGTTCTGATGCTGGGTTTTTTAATCTTCTAATCACATTTCCCAAAGCTGTTCTCATTGATAGTAGTTCTTCTCCCCTCCAGCAAAATGTAGAAGATGGGATGTGGACCAGAAGGGAAGAGATGTAGCAATAGGAAGGAATAATATTTAGCAGCTCTTCCCATCCCTTCCTACTTTTTTTTACTGACTTTGATTCAGTAGAAATATTCCAACCAGCTCTACTTCATAGTAACATTTGGCACCTTTCTTCCAGATGGGAAGGAAAGCTCCAACTTCAACGCTGGCAGGCGCCTTGTGTTCTGACTACGTCTAGTGGTCCGGGCGAAGGGTTGCTGCACAGATGGAGGCACCAAACCTTGCATCTCTTGCTTCCCCAACTGCTGCACGGTAAGGGGTGGGTGGAGGAAGATCCCTTCTAGCGCTTAGCCAAGAACCCAGTACCTGAAGTTACCCAGTTCTTGAAGCCTCCAGCAACTGTGCTCCAGAGGAAGGTTTGAGGACAACGTCTTGCCCCTGATCTGCCAAGGAGCAGCCCCTAGCAGCTGCATGGGAAGGAAGAGGGAAAGAAGGAAGAGGGAAGGGGAGCAATGGAGCAGCTCTAAGGGATTTAGCTCCACATTAGAGGCTAACAATAGGCCACAGTCTACCCCACAGACACCCTTTATTTAACTCTTCCCTTACCGTGCTTATGCCTAAAATATGCAAAATTTCCCGTTTGCTGTAAAAATGCTTCAGTACTGGGGCCAGCTTGGCACTTTGCTGGTATAAAACAAGGTTTCTTTAAACTCTGTCTGTTTTAATTCCTGTTTATAAACAAGGGTTTGGCATATGCAAACAACAGCAAGAAAAAAAACTGTCCATTTGCAAAGTGCAGTATGTGCCTCCATTAGTTGTTACATGCATCCGACCCAGTCCAACCAGTGACTGCTCTCTGTCAGAGCCCCTCTGCCTGCTCAGCCACTCGATAAAAATATTCCCTTTGCTACAGAAGGGGAGATAGGAACTGCTCTTGAGAGGGTGCCGCTCAAGACGAAACATTAAAAATCAGTTCACACAAGCTAAGAGATGGAATCCTTAAAAACAAGGAGAGAAAATAAATGGGGAAGATTCCCCTGCAAGCCTCAGATGTCTGGAGATCCTCAGTTATCTCGGTCACAGGAGGAGACAGAGAACATGGCACTCAGATACTGAAGCTGCTGACCTCCCAAGGAAACTGTTAGTGGTTTTCTATCCTTTAGATAACGTTGGCATGAACTCCAGAATTGCTGAGCCCTGGGTTTCCCTGTATGCCAGGAAATTACTATTTTCCCTTTGTTGACCATTAAGAAGAGCTGAGTGGGAAGGAGTTCTTGTGGTACAGGTCATCAGCTCTTCTGACATCAACTACAAGAAGACTCTTTTCAGTTTTGAGAATTTTCCCTGCAAAGGTGTCAAGAACAGCTGGAAACAAGTATCTGTATTAATCCTAGTTAAGACTCCACTGCAAATGTTACAGCACTGCAGTCTAAACTGGCTTGATTTAGTGACTGCTTTCCAAGGACTAAGCTATATTTTTCTCCTATGATATTAATTGACTGGTCAGACCAGTCCTGCCCTCATTTAAGGTACTGGAAGTTGTCCCATCCAACTCAGTGAAACAGCCAAGCCCTA
The DNA here is from genome assembly GCF_000699245.1 of Pterocles gutturalis. NCBI lineage: Eukaryota > Metazoa > Chordata > Aves > Pterocliformes > Pteroclidae > Pterocles > Pterocles gutturalis. Next base: position 72,753 of record NW_010135507.1, read on the forward strand.
AGACTGGCCGGCCCGATTTGGACAGGCACTGGCATTGCAATAGCTGTGGGACTCTGACTGCTGCCCCACCTTGAGAAGGGAGACACTGCTCAATACACAATTCCTTTGCAGTACACATACATAATCCTAAAAATATAGGTAAACCGTGATACTTGATTTTGTAGAGTAACCAGGTGAGTGCAGAAGGCTTTGTTATAGTCCAGCATTAGTTACAAATGCTTCATCTCTCACGACACTTGGGCACACTGTTAAATAGCAGCCAGGACAGGGGGAAAAGCTACACAATTTCCCTCTACAAGTTATTCAGAGAGAAATCAAAGCCTGCTTTTGTAAAACACATCTAAAGTTAAGATCAGATTAAGTTAAATATTCCTCAGTTTATTTTAATTTTCCCCAGGCTTTGTTTCTCCTGTTAATATTCTACAACCAACAGTTAAACAATCAACTGCCGCGTTTAAACCCAGAGCTGCAACTGTTGCGATTGTGCAACGCCACATATACGATTGTTTTATTGTTTGAGCTGGTCTTCGGCATATCCACTCTTCTTGGGTTTCATGTTCTTAAAAAATCCGAGCAAGCCGCCTAACTGCAGTCACTTTAGCACTATGAATACAATTTACAGAATAATTTTATTGCAAAATCATCTGTATGACTGCATCTTTTTATCCCCAAAAACTGAGTCTTTTTTGCTCTTCAGCAGTGCTTTGAAACTGCAGCGCTAAGCAAGGAGATCGTTGCTAATCAAGCGTTTTACCTTGTTTATAACCGAGAAGCAATGAAAAATTGTGTAAAGGGGGGAAAAAAGCCCAAAAGACCTTAAGCCTAAGGGTGAGACAAAGGACTGGCTGGACCATGGACTTCAGGGAGTTGCACTCTGTGGCAGCTGGAAACCCAATCATGCAGGACAGGGCAGGCAGGGGGAAGCAGCAGCACTCATTCCAGTTCACCCAAGTTTTCTCCCATCCTCTCCCCCCTTGCACCGGGCAGCAAGAAACATGGTAAAGTACCAAAGCGGTCAAGACGGAGCTTACCTGTGCATTTCCTTTTAAAGGTTTCATAGTCTACCCCTTGGTCTCCAGGGACGATTGTAGAGCCGTTGTATTTAAAAGTCACCCTTTGGGAAGGGGAAAAGAGAAGGGGAACAGTATATTTAAAAGTCACCCTTTGGGATGGGGGAAAGGGCAGGCGAAGAATATATTTAACAGTCAGCCTTTAGGAAGGGTAAAGAGGAGAGGGGGAAGAATATATTGTAAAAAACCCCATCCTTTAGGAAGCAGGGAAGAGGAGAAAGGGGAACACGGTCTACACAAGTCACCCTTTCGGGAGGGGGGAAGAGAAGAAGGGGGATCACAGAGCAGGGGTGTCCGTCCGGGTGATGCCGGGGCGGGGGGGGTCCCCTACCAGTTCACCTCGGTGCCATCGTCCCTGACGAGGTTGTACGCCTCCCTGCACGCCTCCTTGTCGATTTTGGTGGCCATGGGGGCGGCCGGCCGGGCCGGCGGAGAGGGATGCGCGGAGCGGCGCGGAGCTG
>NW_010135508.1:0-826 GCF_000699245.1 Pterocles gutturalis
CCCTTCCCCCACTTCCCCTGTTACCAAACCTTTTTGGGGGGGTGACTTCTTAAGTCGTTTAAAAGAGGAGCCACCACTTTAACCCCTCCCTTGCCACCAGACAAAACCCCCACACAAAACCACAACAGGAGGAGAAGGGGACAGTATGGGGAGATGTCCCCCTCGTTAATTGGCTCTGTAAGGGACACTGGGTGCGTGTGCGTGTGTGTTTGCGTGTGCGTGTGCGTGTGCAGCCAGTGTAATTGGCAACCCTGTCTGCCAGGTGGCTCTCAGAGTGCAGAGATGAGGCTGCAGTATCAATTGTAAAAACACCCATTGTATAAACAAACAAGATTAAGCCTGATAACATTTTAATTTTAGACAAAGTAAAAAAACAAGGGCGCAAAAAAGGAAGGCAACATCACAACCTCTGCCCAGCTCCCACAGATGATCAGCAGCCCAAAAATACTGATAAATAGTATATGTGGCAAGTACTACAATGCTTCCCAAAGCAGCATTTTAGGGAACATAATGAATGCTTATTGGAAGTATGCTTTAATACACCCTGTTCAAGTCTATCATTATCTCAACTGCTCATGCCCCATGTTGGATGCCAAAAAGGAATGTGATGGGTTTGCCCTTGGCTGGGGGCCAAACCACACACCCGCTCACCCAATCCCCCTCCCCACCCGCAGATAGGGGAGAGAATCAAAGGGGTAAAGGGAAAAAAGGACTCGTGGGTTGAGAAAAGGACAATTTAATAACTAAACTACAATAATATTGAAAATAATACTATATAGAAATGAGTGATACGCAGCGATACTGCCCCCTCACCCAATGACCAAGG
>NW_010135509.1:0-10260 GCF_000699245.1 Pterocles gutturalis
CCCACATCATGCAAGGACAGTCTGACCTTGGCGATGTCTTCAGGCAGGGATCTTGGAGGGGGCTGGGGGCATCATCTGCAAGAACAAGGCAAAGAGAGTCTTTCAGGGTAAAAACTGATTTTTGCTACATTGCACCAGCAACGAGATCTGTTTCAAGACAAATGTGCCTTTCAGCTCACCTCCATCATCGGGGGAGAGCGGTTGGGCGCAGGATCCACAACATATTGGTGCGTTCTGCAGAGAAAATGGGGATGGACCAGGGTTTCCCAGTTCTGGCTTTCCTGAGTTCCCATCCCAAGTACCCGAAATATTTTTGCCTGGATGCCTTAGCCACACATCTCCCCCTTTCCACCAGTTGGGTGTGAAGGTACGTGTTCATCTTCCCCTGCGGCGTAAATCCAGACTGGGGGACAGAGGCGAGCGAAGGACGGCAGCAGAGCCCTGACGGATGCAGGATTTATCGCACCACTCTGCACTTCATCCCGCGAGCTTTGCCTCCATATATGGGGTGCGATGGGGGCTGAGCCACGAAGGGAAATATTTCAGCTTTTACTTGGCTTGCTTTGGGATCTGCCTGGGTTTACATTCCTCCAGGGCTGCTCAGCAAAGCACCGTGCTGCGTAGACCCAATTCCTGCCCAAAAACCAGGGTGTGGAGGAGACCTGGGAGCTCCTGTGAAGCACAGAGGGTCCTGGGGACCCCCAGCTCAGCAGCTGTTGGGCAGTTTCCCAGGGATGCTGTCTGCTTCGGGTGGCTTTGCCCAGGTGGCTGCAGCAAGAATGACTCGTTTCCCTAAATTGAAGGGGGAAAAAAAAAAAAAAAAGTTGTTTTGTTCCCATGAAATGAAAAAAAACACCACCGGTGAGACACATCCATGGGAGCAGACAGCGTGACCGCCACTTAAGCCTGTTTGCATTGTCCGGGAAGCCGCTGAGGTCAGGTTTCCTGCTGGCTTCTCCACAGATGGAAGGAGGATGCTCCACTCCTTGGAGTACAAAGATGCTCCAGGCTCAGAGACAGACCATCAACCTGCTCAGATGACTTTCAGGCACTCCCTGCCCAGGGTAGTCCCATCCCTGGGATGGCCAGTGCAGGGATGGATGGACAATTTGCTCTCACCAGGGGTTTTGGACCCCTTTTGAATACAGCAACTGTGCTGCAAATAATAACGACCCCCCCAAAAACCCCAGGGGTTTCAAGTCATGTTTGTTACCAGCCACATTGTTTGGATTTATCTGATTTATTGGAGCTGCTGCATGGCACCAGCTCCTACAGATCGCTGCACCGGGGGCATTTTTAGGGAGGGACAAGCCAGCTGTCCCCATGGCAAGGCTTGTGAATAGCTGGCTCTTCTGGCTGTACCCTACGCAGTAGGATTTGCTCCCAAATTACTCCTGAAACCTAGAAAATATGCTTTTACCTGCACCATAAAATGTGTTATTAGACAACAAACTCTGGATGTGTTGATCCTTCAATCCTGGGTGTCGACAGGCCATAAGTAGGGTAAGAACTGGACCCCTGATGGGAGAGCACCGGGATGGGAACCTGGCATCCCCAGTGCTGCATCCTTGGAAAGCAGAATTGCCAAATCCCCGTGTAAAATGAGAATAAATTATTCCTACATGGGGCATAGACACACCTTGACTTTCACTGGCCTATGTACCTATACATATGTGTCTTGATCGTATATAATATATAGTATACATTTATATAATGTCTATCAAAGTATACATTTAGCTTTGTATTTAAGTGTTTTTGATTTATCTCCAGATCACCATAAAAAACACTGAGACAAAGCTTGCTACCAGGGGGAAAATCAGGATTTTCCCAGCTTCCTCAAAAAACCCCCAATCACATTGTTGTAGGGTCATGTAAAATATATAAACTGTTCTAAGCAAACAAAAAAGTCTTTTCAAATACCCCATAAGAGGTGACCCTGCTTGGCATCAGGGGCCAAGGCAGGAGCATCACAGCCCCGAGGCTGCCCTGCCACCAATGTTGCTTTGCATGGTCCAGCCCTGTGCAAAAAAGAGGGTAAAAAAAAATACATGAAATGTTCTAGAATATTTGTAATTTTTAATATTTCAATAAAAATTTCCCACCAACCTGACTCTTATGGCACAGTTCCTCAGTTTAGTCTCAACACCAACATTTTCAGGGCTCTGATTTTGCTAGAAATACCTTATCTTGAGAAGAAAGTGTTCTTTTCTACTCCTCCCCTGGAGCATTAGTGTATTTCTGGGGTCCTCCAGGGCCACCCTTCCCCATCCCCACGTCCACCCTGCAGCACCACAGCCACAGCAGCAGCTCTCTGGGATGCTCTGCAGTTGCAGGGAGCGTGCAGCCTCCCCGGCATCCCCCAGTCCCAAAGCTGCAAAGCCAAGGCTGGGAAATGGGCTGCGGTACCGTCCTCTTTGCTCCTCTACTCCCACCAGTGTGTAAAAAACAATGAATTACCAGAAAAAAAAAAAAAAAAGAAAAAAAAATCTTAAAATCAGTCTGCACAAGCAAACACCAGCCTCGTATCTGATGTGTGCATCGCCAAGAGGAAACTTGCTGGGGTTTGCGAAAGCCTCAAGAGAGAGAACTGGGCTAAAACTGCAATATTTATACAGTCTCGTTCATATATCCTCTGCTGAAACCAGCCCAAGCCTAGGGGGATTTTCCTGGCAGCCCCTGTATTGCAAGTGGCAGATTTATTGGCGGGGAGTGAAGCAATCCCAGGCTATCAGTGCCTGCACAGTATCTCCAGCGTGAATTGAAAACAAAGATTCAATTGTCTCTGTTTATCCAAAATGATTTATAAAACAGTTCTTTCGCTTGGAGCTGGAGGAAGAAAAACATTTGTGTTCTTATCTGAGATCTTTTTTTTTTTTTTTTTTATTTAGGAGAAAAAAATGTCGTGTGGTTGAATGGAGCATCCCAGTACCGCTGGGTCTATTCCCCATCCCCATGCCCACCGGTAGGGACATGGTGGGACTCCGCACCCATCATCTCCATCTGGGTCATGCTTGCAGATGTCAACCCAACATCTGCTCCAGAACCTGCTGCAATTAGTGAGAAGTTTCCTAATGAGCTCGTTAGGCTGTGGAACGCAGCCCTGGGCCAGCAGCACGTGCATCCAGGTGAGCAGGAGGATGGGGTTACGCCAAAGGGATGGGGATGCCCTTTGCAAAATGGGAATGTCCTCTGGTTTTTCTCACTAAAAGGAGAAATTAGATGTGATTGCAGCTGAGCCGGCTGAGCACGGCTTCAGGGTCCCAGCCCCAGCAGCTGCTCTGGCTTTGGGGGGGTCTCGGCACACCTGGGTGGCTTTGGCGAACAATAGTCTATGGGCCAAGGGCTGGAAAAAGCCAGCAGGAAAGGAAATTATGAGCAGGGTTAAAATAACTTGCTAGCAGCAAACATCCTGGAGCACACGTAATTATCTTTAGGGGGAATTGTTCTCGGGTTGGTAGAAGAATGAAGCTGGTGCCCGCAGCGGGCTCACCTGGCCGGTGCCAGTGGGAACGTACCCCAGTGGAGCCTGGGCACCACTGGGTATCCAGCTGGTAGCGTTTGTTCTCAGGTGGGTGAAGATTGCTGTTTGTTTATTTTCCCTGAGCACAGGCCATGCAAATATTTATTGATGGTGCACAAATCTTGATGCTCTACAGCCCTACCACCCGCACAGGCTTCCCTCACTACTCCCACCCCATCCCCACACCACCTTCCCATGGAGCTTACACCTGAAAAAGCAGGTGACAAAAGTTAATTAGCTAATTGGCTATTAATAGTGGTGATATGGTGTTGAGGAACATGGATGGAAGCCCACCACGCAACCCCTGGATTTTGCATTGGTCCACGAATTCAGGAGAGACCTGAGAAGGTTTGCGCAAGGAGAGGTGATGGAAACGTTGTCCCCTTGTACCCTCAGTGTCAAACTTTGTGGTTCCACAAAGGAGTTCTTCAGCCATTCCCAGCAGGTGACCTGCTGCGGCTCAGCTCTCCCTGCCTGGATCTGGTCTCAAAACAGGATTTAATTCACCAGCCTGGCTTAACATCGCTGCAAGAAAAAGCTGTTTCTGAAGCAGATTTGCTCACAGGGTGCACGTAGCAGATTTACACATGTTCCTCCCAGGCCCATCTCCTTGCCCCAGCACTAGCGACATCCTTCAAACTGCTTTTTTGTTGCCCATGCAAATCATGACGTTTTAATGCACATCCAAAATTGCGGAGGAGCAGCCAGCGTTGACCGGGGCAGGCAAAACCTGCAGTGGGGACAGCCAGCACCTTGTGCAAGGGGTACAAATCTTCTTCCCCAGCTTCCGTGGGGCATCGAGGCTGCCCTGGCCTCGCCTGGGTTTCCAGGGATGGTTGGGACGTGTTTCGTTCCTCCAGCGAGCAGCTCCATACCCAGGCAAGGAAGGATTGCTCTCCTTCCTTCCTTCCTTCCCTCCTTCCTTCCTTCCTTCCGTGACGCTGCGGTGTAAGACCGGGAGGTGGCCCTGGACCAGGAGGTGGTCCTTGGCCAGGAGGTGGTCCTGGAGCAGGAGGTGGTCCTTGACCAGGAGGAGGTCCTTGGCCAGGAGGTGGTCCTGGACCAGGAAGGTCCTTGATGGTCCTTTTTTGGACCATGAGTGAAGGGTCTAGAGAACAAGACTTACAAAGAGCGGCTGAGGGAACTGGGGTTGTTCAGCCTGGAGAAAAGGAAGCTCAGGGGAGACCTTATTGCTCTCTATAACTACCTGTAGCAAGGCTGTAGTAAGGTGGGTGTTGGTCTCTCTTCCCAAGTAGCAAGGGATAGGACAATAGGAAATGGCACCAAGTTGCACCAGAGGAGGTTTAGACTGGGCATTAGGAAGAATTTATTCACCAAAAGGGTTGTCAAACATTGGAACAGGCTGCCCAGGGACGTGGTGGAGTCACCATCCCTGGAGGTATCTAAAAGACATGTAGATGTGGCGCTTAGGGACACGGTTTAGTGGTGGACTTGGCAGTGTTGGGTTGACAGTTGGACTTGATGATCTTAAGGGTCTTTTCCAACCCAAATGGTTCTATGATCCTATAAGCTCCATTTATTCTTTGATGCAATTTTGCGTGATGAACACAGGTGACAGAAACACAGGGAAGTTTCTGAATTTGGCAAGGAAGAACGGCTGCTGAAGTTCCACATAACGCCTTGCTGGTTCCAGCAGGATTTATCCCATGGAAGGCTGAAGCCCCATTCCAGCATTGTTGTATTTTTTTTTTTTCCCCTAGCAAAACAATGTGAAATGCTTTGGTGGATGGAGGTTTATTTATTTTTAAGGTGGTACCAGGTCTGAACCTGTCATTCTTTTCCAGCTAATGAAAGGTGAGAAATACCATGTGCTTCTTTACAAAAGCAATGCGTTTGCCAGAAATGGAATAAATTCCATTAAAAACACAGATGGGAATAGGCCATGTGTGCAGATCTCTCTGTGCTGGCTTTGCTCAAGTGCTTATTTTTATACTTTTTCCCATCCCATGTTACGTCTACCTTTAAAATACCCTTCCAAAAAGCTGCCTTCTGCCCACCCCACAGAAAGCAGACGCTTTCTACACATTCATTAGCGCCATGTCACTTCTGAAAATGAATTACCAGTGCCAATTACTATCTACCCTGATTTACTCTATCTGCATTCAATTACACCTAAGCATCCTTTTGATGCCTTATGATCAAAGTCCATTCTCCTGAATGATCCTGAGTAATAACTTCCTCTTGGGATATATTTCCTTTTGCAAAAAAAAACAAAAAAAAAAACCAACAACACTGGCACTCTGCCCTCGGCCCTCCTTGGCTTGGTCTTCAGGCAGGAATGAGTGATAAAGCCATGCCCTCAGCCTATCATCATGCTGCAGAGGTTGGAGGGAAGTCTCATGGGAAGGGTAAAGTTACTCCCAATGTCTCCCCAGCATCGTATGAAAATGGATGTTTAGTGCAGAAAAACACAGGAGAAGAATGTGAGGAATGGTTCAAATAAAAACGTTACTGAAAATGCGTCGTTAAAAGCCACGTTTTCTTTCAGATTGCATTCACTCATCATAAAATGTGCATTTCTGAAGTGGGCTAGGTTTTTAATGAAAAGCAGCCAAAATGCCAAAGCCCTTGAAATGTGGGAAGCACAACATGATACCCCTCGCTGGGGAGCTGCAACTTCTGGGTTAGGAAAAACCCTCCATGTTTCATGCACAGAACCCACTCTGTGCTCTGGAAAGTGAACCCCCCACCCCTGAGCACGGCTTTTCCCCCTTCGCTCAGCCTTGTGCTCAGGGATGCCCAGGGGAACCCACACAAATTAGACACACAGTCATATTTCACAGAATCACAGAAGGGTTTGGTTCGGAAGGGACCTTAAGGATCACCGAGTTCCACCCCCCTGCCATGGGCAGGGACACCTCCCACCAGCCCAGGTTGCCCAAAGCCTCATCCAGCCTGGCCTTGAACCCCTCCAGGGATGGGGCATCCACAGCTTCTCTGGGCAACCTGGGCCACTGCCTCACCCCCCGCACAGGAAAACATTTCTTCCTCACATCTCATCTCAATCTCCCCTCTCTCAGGTTTTGCACATAAGTGGCCAGAAATAGGAGGTTTATCCCACTTGAGCACATGACTGTGTCCTTCATGTCACTGGCACCCATCCACCATGGCCATCTCCATCACCTCTGTCTGGGCCAATAGTTCCCACCTCCTGGCCAGGGTCACCAGGGCTGATGCTCCCAGGTGGTCCCTGCTGCTCTCCCCACCTGCCTTGCCCACAGCTGGGTTATTAAAAATATGCTCAGCCACCTGGAGAGGGGTTTTTGAACCCTCCTGCGGGTCGGGAGACTACCCCCAGGATATTAGCGCTGGGGAATTAGTCTAATGCAGGCTTCCAAATTCGCGCTGAAGTCAGCTGTTACAATTAATTAGCTGTGTTGCTTAATCCTGCTTTAAGTCCCTAATGATCTGGGGCTTCATTGGAAACCCAGTGACGTTCCCCGTTGCTGCTCAGCCTCAACGGCAGCGCAGATGAAAGCAGAGAAGAAGTAATGCAAGCTCAGCACTTGCATGATCTCCTCACCGCTGGGAGCCTTTGCTTCCCAAATTCCTGTAAAACAGGTCACAATACCCCAATGCCAGCCTGCCTGGCCATGAGGGGTGCCTCGGCGCTGGGCTCTCGCCGGAGGTTTTGACCAGCCCTTGCGAGGCAGGAGGATGAGGACGCCGCTCCATACCTCCAGCGCAGTCACGGTTATTTAGAGTGCCTTGCTATTTTGTCACAGGGCTTTGGAAAAAGAAATGTTATAACATAAAAGTGCATTTCCCAACCCATCAAAAACTTCTTTCCCAACATTTCTGTTTTATAGCTATTGGTTTATAGAGCTATATTTTAAGTTCACTTTTCTTCTTCTTTTATACGTCTGGCTATTGTGTTGGTTTATTGCGGGGTTTTTTTCCGAGTGAATTAAATTCTAGCTGCCTTCCCAGGGGCTTACTCATGCCGGTATTTCTGTTCCCTACCATGGCTCTGCCCTGAGGAAAGCTTTCCTGTATAAACAAGGATTTACAGGATCTCAGACAGGTGAACACACCTGAATTTGGCATCTCCTGGCATTTATATCCATGCAGACCTCGCTCTGCTTTTCAAATCACTCACAGAAGGGCTATTCCCAGCGTTACATTTTCAGAAAGCCTCTCTCTGGCATAAGCCCTTCATCAGCCCTTTATTTGGTAGAACTGATTTTATCAATATTTACCAGATTTATTGCACTGCGGGAGGACCCCAGGCTGCGCAGGACCCACACTGCGCTGGGAACCATTGGGTTGCATATGTGCATTTTGGGATATTAAAAAAATGCCAAGCTTTCTTTTCTTATTGGGAATGAAGACTCCAAAAGTAGGTCCCAAGAGCAGCAATGGGAGGAGAAGATGGGTTGGGATGTCCTGTAAGCCCCGGTCCATGCCCATGCCAGAGCAGAGCATTAGGAGATGCTGAGCAGCTTGAGATTCAGCATCCAGAAACAGTTGTGGGCAAACAAAAGAGAAGGTTATGATCATATCAGAGAGTGGAGGCTGGTGATTTTGCTTGGAAAACATCACTTCAGCCTGCCCTCACCTCCACGCTAAAGTCAGCACTTTGAAAACAGAGCTCCTGTCCTCCACAGGGTTTCTCCCCAGGATGTCCTTGTCCCAGCACGACATTTCCAAAGCTGGAGCATCCCGTGGGCGAGGAGGAACCTCTCAGAACCTGCACTACGTCACCTCTTTGCAGCCGTGGATGGCAGCGAATGCAATCAGCGGGGGGCTGATTGGGCACTTGATGCTCGCTGAAAGCTCGCCCCTACTCCAGGACACTTCTGCAAACCCACTCAGCGTCTTCCAGGCTGGGTGTGAGCTGTGTTATTATTGAAACATGATTAACGCCAACCCTGGCGGAACCAAAGCTGAAACACCAACATTCGCGCTGTATTGAAGATGTCAGCTGATGCTCAGGTCACACGTAACCGGATTTTAATATAGCAATGGGTCACAAAGTCCCTCTGACCTGAGGCTAAGAGAGATGAAATGAGATTTTTCCTTTTTTTTTTTTTTTTTTTTTTTTAATTCTGATATTTTCTTAGCTGTGAAACCCAGAGCCACTGGCGGGGCCAAGCGTGGGTAAAACCACAGTTATTAGAGTGATTTCACTTTTATTAATGGCTAAGAAACATCTCCACGAGCCCCTGTGCTTTGTATAACAAGACAGATTATATCACAGAAGCACAAATAAGGATGAAAAGGTGAATGTCTTGCCCAGCTCCCCCCACCTGGATACATTTCCCATCGGTGGCTGCAGTTGGATGGGTTTTTGTGCACATATTTTTATAATGCACTTTTTTTTTTTTTCTCCCAGCCTTGGTTTTGCTGTTGCACTTCTCTGAGGAGCAGCTGGAGCTACTGGAATTTAATGAGATGATGCAGAGCCCAGCATGGGAAGATGCCTCGGCCCCGGGGCAACCCGTGCTCCCAGCTGGACCTGCCACAACTTTTTTTCTAAACATGGCTTTCTACAAATGGCTAAACTGTTGAAAAAGCAACAAATTCCAAAATCTTTCCCATATGCTCGGGGTTGGTGGTACCACGACTCACATTTCATCTTTAGGATGACTTTATTAACTATTCTGCTTAATTACTCCTTAGCGAGGGTGGTTTTCTGGGCCCTCCAGAGGAAAGCAAAGCACCAGGAATGGCCAGTGGCTCTTTCCAGCTGTGCCCTTTGCCCGATTCCAGATGTGCAAATAGAAGAAACACTGACACCAACATGCTGTCCTAGCACAGAGGAACTGAAATGCACGAGCTGTTTCCTAAACCCTGCCCCAGCCCTTCCGTCATCCTGCACCAAAATCAATATTTGCATTGTGAGCCTTGCTTCATTTAGAATATTATGGGTTGGATAAAAGAATGGAAAACTTCATGGCATCCTTTGAAGGTGATTCATTTTAACGTGATACCTACAAGCGCTCGCTATCTCCTTGCACATCATGAAAAAACCCAACCACGGGCCAGGGACAACGGTGCTAAGCCAGTGCCCAGCGCGTGGAGGTAATCCCTTGGGTTTTGCACACTCATGATGGTGAAATGTTCCTGCAGGAGCATGGGCAGAGGAGCGAACCACCAGGTCTTTGTAGAGCAGGTGAAGTCCACGCCAGGCTCCAGCTGTCAAATCCTACTCGTGCTGCCAGCAAGAGGAAGGAGAAACCTAAAATCTGGCAGGAAACCATCCAAAAAAATCATTAGTCCTGCCCATAAATGTCAAGAACAAAATAGAGGAGGGCAGGCGGGCGGGTGCAGGCAAGGAATGCAGCAGGTGCCAGCCCCAAAGGGGGGTGACCGAAGGGAAGGGGATGGGGGTGCCTGGTACCCAGCAGTGCGAGGGATGATGGAGCTGCACATCATGGGGGAATAAGCATCTGCAACCCAGAGCATCTGCAAGCCTAAAATTCGGACCAGTTCCTCCTTTGTGCAGGTTTAGGGACTCCTCACAAACCTCTTTAAATGTTCACCCTTTGCCAGGAGATTAAATCCCTCTTTGTTCCACTCCAGCTGTCTGGAAACATTGCTGGTGGGTTACCCCAGGCTTTTTATTATGACCACCTAAATTTATACCCCATTTTTAAAAAGAAGAGGTAAATTCGGGTAATGTGGACTCAAAAAAAAAAAAATTTCTTCCCAATATCTCATCTCAATCTCCCCTCTTTCAGCTTAAAACCGTTCTCCCTCATCCTGTCCCTCCACCC
>NW_010135509.1:10307-22186 GCF_000699245.1 Pterocles gutturalis
TGCTGGAAGGTCTCCCCGGAGCCTTCTCTTCTCCAGGCTGCACACCCCCAACTCTCTCAGCCTGTCCTCAGACAGGAGGTGCTCCAGCCCTTGGGCCACGTTCGTGGCCTCCTCTGGACCCCCTCCAGCAGTGCGTGGGGAGCCCTGGGTGGTGGGATGGGAGGCAGTGGGTACCAGCGCTGCTGGAGGATGCTGCCCTGTAGTGATGCTTTAAAACGAGATGCTCTTCAAGGAGAAAGGACAAGCATCCAAGGCAAGAAGGAAGCCCACCGGCTCCGCATACTCCAGCCAGTGTGATCCCACCGTTGCCATGGTTATCTCTCCAAAATTATTGGCGAGCTAGGCAATTAGGCTACCACAATGCATCGAATTGCCTGGATATTTTCCAGCGTGTTCTCCCCACTTTTCCAGTGGGGATTTCCCCTGGCACAGCCATTTCCCTGCATCCTGCACCTTCCCCACCGCTGGCTTTTGACAGCCCCTTCCCCGCAAGGAGCCTCCTGGGATGAATTGCTTAACTCCAGGTGACAGATGCTGCAATAAACCTGCTCCTAATTAGCTGATAGCAGAACCTGCTCATTCATAAAATGTTGATATTACCAGCAGGACAAATGTGCTACCTTTAATCGCCGCGTATTATTTGTGATGGGCTCAGAGCCAGCTTTTAATAGCTGCAAACTGGGACGACACTTGATATTGCCGGTGAAATCCTTCCCGGTGTGCCCGAGGATGCTCAGGGTTATGCTGGTGACATGGCAGGGATGATGACTGAAATCCTCCTGCACCCCACCTCTGCAGACCCCAAAATCAGGGATGGAGGAAGCATCATCCCATCTGCCAAGAATTTTATCCCTCTACAAACAGCCACACTGCAAAAAAAATGCCGTTCCCCAGCTCAGTGTCGGGTACCCACAGGGTTAACGCAGCCTGAACGCCTCTCTCAACCGCTAGTGGGAAGGGATTTGAAGTGGAGCAAGGGGAGGATGTGAAAAAAGAGTTGGAGTTTCCACCCTCTCACATCATGCAGGAGAGAAGAGAAAAGAAGCTCTTTTCCTAAAGCCTCATTTTATTGTGATTTTAATGAGCATTTCAGGTCAATTCTCCTTCTGCCTTTGAGCCATCTCTCCTGCTGTACAGCTGTTAGGGTGCGAAATATTCAAGTAGGCTAATTTGAAATGGATTTGGGGGATTTTTACATATTTCTCTAAAGAAGACTTTCATGATCAGAGTTTAGCATCCGTTTCAAACAGGCAGGACTTCTAGGACTTCTGGCTGTTTTCTCTGCCAGCACAATACCTCCAGATTTCACCCTGGGACATAAAAAAGGCTCGTGACACCACATAAAATACAAGCTATTATAGTGAAGGGACCTATTCAGGTTGTAAATTTATTAAAAAGAAAATTATTCTAAAAACATTTAACACTAAAATTCCCAACCTATTAGAAAACCTTCACGCAGTTACCTTCCCTCTCCCATCTCCCTCCTGCACAGGGTGGGAGCACCCAGAGAAGAGTTACCCCAGGAAATATTGTTCTTTTTGGGGGGGGAGGAAAATTTGTTTCAAGGTATCTGTATGTTCAGGAAGATTTTTGGTGGGCAAGGAGCAGCCCAAATCCATCTGCTCGATCTGGCTCCACTGATGGTAATGGAAAAATGAAATAAACTGTATGAGCTGAGGCTGATTTCTGGGCAGAAAAGGAGGTTTGGGGGATGTGTTGGTTTGAGGGGATGCTCTGGCTGCATTTTGGACCCAGGTTTGTCTCACCAAGGGCTTCCCCCCCTCTGTCTGATCCCAGCCCCATGGAAAGCTCCGGGATGCAAATGAAAAGCCAGGTGACAGTGACACATTTCCTTCGGTCCTCAGTGCCAGTCTGCTCCACCAATGGTCAGGACAATGAGGGTGATGGCTCAGGGCTGGCACCAATTACCAGCTGGCTCTTCAATGTTATGATGGTTGTTGTTCCCCACAAGCACCTGCTTGCCACCTCTGCATCCTTCGCCAGCCCACAGGAAGGAGAAGGCATTTGGCACGTGGAAACGGGTGAGCTCTGCACGGAGAAAAGCTTCAAATCCCTGCGGCCAATTCCACCCGGCTGCTTCATCTGGGGTCTTGTGAGCCTGAGGATGGATAATGCCAAAATAAAAGCTATTGCCGTTCTATGTTGGCTTTGTGGTTTAGCAAGATTTGGGGAAAAAATAAATCATTTCCACGAACTAATCCATTTTTTTGGCTGAAGGCAGTGGCAGCACTGCACCCTGAGCGGTTTTCAGGCTGGGAAAGAAACGTTATAAAACCGTTCCTCTCCAATGGTGAAGGATGTGCTGTTGGCTTTGGACCATCCTGTTATCGCTCAGCTCCATGCTGAGAGGTGGGACACGTGGGTGTGCAGCATCCCCCGCCCACTCCAGGGTTTTGGGGGATAAAGCACCCATGGGTGCTCTGGGTGCTGGCACAGCAAGCAGCGGGCAAGGAGACACGTTGGTTTGTGAGCAATTAGAAGTGATCTGGTTTCCCAAATGAAAACCTGTTTCTAATTAGAGGTAAATGTGTATCCTGGTAACGCTGAATTTTAAGCACCGTTTTTCAAATGTTTATTGATTAATCATTATTATGGGAAAACACGAGCTCCCATATATAAATCTTTTGACAGGAGCTGTCCATCAAAAATAATGATCCTTTTAAAACTCATGAATAAATAATAGTGCAAATCTATTTTACACAAAATACATACTGCTTTCCATCCCAGCCACTGGAATGAAATACAGTTATTTAAAATAATGACTCTACAATGCTTCGATAATGACCTATTACGCATTTAATACAGACATTTTTTTTCTGGCCTCTGGATTATTACTTTTTCAAATTAGAACATTACATTCCTTCAGATTCTGCTAGCCTAAGTGCCTCGTCTATGACATTTTTTCCAGTAGGTTAAGGAGAAGATGGATTAATTTGCCATGGAGTCATATCACGATGGGCACGGTAATATCAAGCTTCATTAACATTCACCTTGCTTTTCAGGGTACCGACAGGGACGCGTGCCCCAAGTGCCAATGGCCATCAGACCATAATTAGAATAAAAACTGAGACACAAATGAGAAAAAAAAAGGGAATTGATAGATGTGTATCAGAAGTCTGTTGTGGTTCTGACCCTGGCTGGCGGCAAAACAGCACAATAGCCACTCACTCACCCTCTCTGCTCCCAGGGATGAGGAAGAGAATTAAAGGGGTGAAGGGAAAAGAGGCACGTGGGGTGAGATAAGAACAATTTATTAACTAAACTACAATAAAACTACTACTAATAATGATGACAATAATAGTAATAATAATATATACAAATATCCAAATGAGTGACACACAGTGACACTGCTCACCACCCCATTACCAAAGCTCAGCCCGTTCCTGGCCAAGAATCCCGGAGCAGGGAGAGTCCTGAAACCTCAGTCCCAGAACAGAGATAAGAGCCTGAGTGTCTGAGAGACCAAGATGACCCTGAGAGAGGGGCGACCTGGAGGGAGACAACCCGGAGCAAGAGAGAGAACTTCCGTCCAGAGCCTTACCTCTCCTGGGCATGCCGGGCATGGGATGGAAGAGACCATGGGCCAGTTTGGGTCTCAGTCCCAACCCTGAGGTCAAATCCTGGGCTAGTAATGGGAAAGCTAACTCTGTCCCAGCTGAAACCAGGACATATCATGAGTCGAACATGGTATTATCCTGAGCTGGGTATTTAAAAGTTGTGCAGCAGCTGATCCAGCACCTCCTGATGACCAGGCAAAGGTCTGCAGGAAACGACCCGATGACACGGGAGAGATTTGGAGGGAGGGCATGTTTGCCCATGGTGAGAAGAGCCTCTCCCCCCAGTCTCAGCCCTCCCCATCCCGGCAGCTGGGTGCTCTCACCCGGCTCTGCCATGCCCTTGAGGACAGAAATGATGCTATTGGACATGAACTGGGAGCAGATTCTCAATCTGGGAGGTAAATTTCCCCAGCAGCAAGTTCCCATGAGCTCGAATAAGAGCTACACACTGATGGGCAGGAGATGCACACGGAGGGATGGAGAGGGGGGATGATTTTCATAAAAATGGGCTCAATAAGTATTTTTCTCATATTTTCAGTTGGGGGTAGAAAATGGAAATGGGCCCCTTTGCTGTTCCTGCAGCTCTAATATTAAAGGTAATGTCTTCAGATTTCTCTTCCACCAGAGTAATTTGAAATAATCTGAAATATATTTTCAGAGATGACTGTTAACATCTGCAATTCTTCTCCCGGCTTTCAAGTGAGCCGTAAGTGTACCTAATGTCAGGCAAAGAAATCACATCTGAAACAGCAGCCATGAGGCCATTTGGAAAATAGCTCGGGAGAACAATTTGTGTAGCTGATTCCTTTGTATTCTTTCCCCCCAATTTTTCAATAGGAGCCTATTCAAAAACATTATTACTTGGAATTCAAACATAGGCTTCAACCATCAGAAATCCTCCCAGTAGAAGTGTAAGAAAGCTGTAATCAAGAAATTCACCATAGATTGGGAAGAGGGCTGCTGGTAGGGTTATAAACATTTTTTTCTTTTTTTTTTCTTTTTTTTTTTTTTCCGTTTGATGTCTACAGCAATGCTCATGGGTGGATGACAGCGCAGCAGCAGCTCCCAGGAGTGCGGCATCCCGCCGTCCGCAGCAGCACAGCACGACACGATGCTGAAGCCCCAGTTGCACGTTTCCACCTCCAAATACCCATGAGAACAACTCAGCTTTTAAACGCAAGAAGATGGAAGAAGACGCAGAATTATTTGAAGGCTCAAGACTGGAGAGATTTGCAATTAAAAAAGGAAAAAAAAAAAAAAAGGAGAAAAAGCCAACAGAGACGTTCCACAACCAGACTACGGCTTATTTTTTCCCATCTCTGCTCATTAAGAAGCGACTCCACCTGTAAGTACGAGCCTAAGCTTTGCTCTGAGCTCCCTCTTTCCAAACTCAAACCCTTTCAAGCGGAGAGGGGGAATCCTCAGAAGAGAAAATCAAAGGCAGGTCCCTGGTGAGTGACGTTCCCGGGGGGATGTCTCCAGAGCGGGCAGGGGGCTGAGGAGACTCTGGCCCCACTGTGGGATGGAGGGGGGCCTGGGGAGCGGGCGAGGAGTCGGGCTGGGGGAGGTAGAAGGAACCCCCTCGCTGCTCTGAGCATGTCTGCAAGGGCCCTTCTCCTTCCCCTTCCGTTCCCCTTTCCCCTCTCCTTCCCCTTCCCTTTCCCTTTTCTCCTTTCCCTTTTGCTTTCCTTTTTCTTTTTTTTCTTCTCCCTCCTTTTTTCTTTTATCTTTTATCCTTTTTCTCTTTTTTCTTTTTTATTTTTTATTTTTTTATTTTTTCTTACTTTTTCTTTTTTCTTTTTTCCTTTCCCTTTCCCTTTCCCTTTCCCTTCCCCTTTCCCTTTTTAACCCTTCCTTTTTGCCTCTCTTTTTCCTTCTCCTTCACCCACCATCACCCCCAAGTCCTTCCCACAAGGACCTGACCTAGAGGGCAATGAGGACGCTGATGCTTTCCTGCCTCCACGCGTGATGCTCCTGGCAGCAGCGGTGGGAAGGAGCCGGCGTTCCTTGGTTCTCCATCCAGCAGAACCCCACGACGAAGCTCTTAAACTTCCCTTTCCCAGCCCAGAAAGAGCTGAAGCCCCACACCCAGCACCCCTGCACCTCCCTCAGCACTTCCCTTCCCAGGCAACCACAACTGATGCCAAAGTAAATCGTTTGAGCTCCAGTTTCCGAGATCATTCCTCCGCTTATTGCTTACACATGGGTACTGCTGGCGAGCTTCCTCCCGTCCTCCACGCTCACCCTCGGGAAAGAAGCTCTTCCAGCAAATACCAAACCTTCTGCTTTTATAACCGCAATATAAAGTCCTCCATCAACATTGGGAATAATTTAATGAGTCTGGCAGGGATCACCCACTTCAGCCGCTTCGTCGCCAGCCAATCAAAATAAATCAAGTTATTATGGCAAAGGGAATTTCTCTAAAAGCCCCATCTCAAGCTCTGACAATGGGGGATCTTTTTGCAATAGTAAACTTTTAATCCTCCCACCCCCCAGAAGAACGGAGCGTTATGAAGGGCTAGCCAAGCTCTTCTGATCCAAAGTGATGCATAAATGGGACCTGACGTTAATCTCCTCCTGCCCAGAGCTCTATAATGGGACACTTTACAAGCAGTGAAAAATTTAAACTAGGGTCTTTTGGGGAGAAAAAGAAAAAAAAAAACAACAACTAGGCAAAAACCCCATTAATCTGGCTACTGTGGGGAGTGTTTACATCAAAGGACATTCATGAAACATGACTCCAGCTTTTGACCCTGCAGCACTGCAGGGATCTGTGCGAACCCAGAGCTCTCTCCACCGGCGGGACATGGTCTCCTCTTTGGAGACCCCTCATAACATCTGGGCTGTAGCTGTCAGCAGGGAAAGCCTCTTGGTGTGCTCTCAAGCTGTCCCAGCTCTTGGCTTTGTTCCCCTCCCCATCTCCTTAGCATGAAGAATTTGGAGAAGCTTCCAAAAGAACTTAGATTTCATGAGGTGTGGGCACCTAGGAAATATGAAAAATGACTCAACCCCCAAAGACAGGAACAAAGTTAATGTCACTTGAATAAACAACCTCCATAAACACGGTGAATGCAAAGGCGCAAGATAAATTGTACTAATTTCTATGAAGCAGTGCTGGGAGTTTAACTTCTGCTCTTAAATCATAGAATCATTTAGATTGGAAAAGACCTTTAAGATTAACAAGTCTTGGATCACGCTGGGTTGCAAATTACCTTGCAGAGCCTGCAGCTTTTTCTGCATTAATTTCATGGACCACTGGATGTGACTCAGTTCAGCTGCTGAGGTTTGCATCCGGGTTCGCTCTGGGATGCGCTGGGCTCTGTCCTCCCTTCTGGAGACACCCTGGGGTGGGAAATAACCAGCACCAGCCCTCTTGGACATGACAACTGAGAGTTACTGTGTCCATCACAAGAGATAATATGGATAGAAACACCATGATGTTTCACTGGTGGAGGAAAGGGACCTGGATTTAAAGCTCAGATCCTGCTCTCAGAAAATCCATTATCAGCTTTTTTCTTTTTTTTCTGTTTATCACAGGATGTGCCTCTAGTGGATGTCCAGCCACATGCTGGGCTGGTTCTGCTGTTCAGGTCACGGAGCTAGAGGTAGGGATCTGACTGTCCAGGAAAGCCAAGATCCATCAATATGTCTCTGCACAGTGACACCTGCATTTATCAGGTCTCTTATAAAAACTACGGTGGGCAGAAATGTGCTGAAGATCAGCTGTTTGTCCATGGAAACAGAGCGAAGACCCAAGGCTGGTCCAGGTTCTGCAGAGAAGGACAGGAGAGGTGGCACAGCACGCCGGGAGTTAGGGCATGGAGCAGGGAAACGGCTGAAAATAATCCAACGCTGGGGTTTTGTATTGATGATGGATGGAGCCATAGGTTTGAGGAAAGAGCAGGAGGGGTATTTTCCCAAATTATCCCATAGGTACTGATGGGACCTCCATCAGCATTTCTCCAAGGGTGCCTCTGAAGGATGCCCTGGAGTGCTTTGGTCATATTTTACCAAGACAAACACTTACTGATGTCTACAGCACAACAAAATATAAAATGACAACCCTTCTAGTAGTCTGCTCCCCAGCTCCAGCCAGCCAGCCCCACGGTAATATTCACCAAAATCACACAGATCCAATAAATGAGCTGATTTTGATCATGATGAACATACGAGAGAAATAAACAGGGGGAGAAAAGCCGTAATCATTTCAGGCTCCATTAGGAATAATAATAAAACTCAGTTTTTGCCAAGTGGAAAATAACTATCTTGATAAGGAAAAAAAAATTAGTTTTCAACATCACAAAGTGAATTTGGCAGGGAAAAAAAACACATGCAGAGTTTAAAGAAATACCAGAGGAAGGACCTCTGTTAATAAATGACTTCATATGGGTTTATCTGATTCTTTTTCATCCAGGCTGTTTGCTGTTATGTCTAAAATCATGCGTCAGTATATTATATCACACATGAGCACGGGCATTTCACACAAGTGCAAAAAAACCCACAAGTCGATGCTGGAAGAGCTTACGCTGTGCATGGGCTCGGAGAGCAAGGGGCAGCTTCACCCTCTGATTTACAAGCAGCGACTTCCCCAGCTGAGAACGGTCCCTAATTCCAAACACACTCAGGAGGGTGATGTTCGAGGGGGTCTTTCATTATAATTAAACTCTCAGCTTGGAGCAAAAGGCTCTGGCGCTCTGGGAGAATTATTCCTAATAGGACAAGAATAAATCTGCCCAGCTTGCGGTAGAAAAACCCGTATCCACGGCGAGGGGCTGGTCGACTGAAGTCTGTAGCTGTGTGGGCAGTTGCCATTTAATTCCCCATCTCAGTTATTTTTCAATTACTTTTGCCTAACCTCTAATTGAGATCTGAAATTAAAATCAAACAGTACAGAGGAGCTTTAGTTGTGAAGACCCAGTCATGCTGTTTACCTCTTTGTTTCACCTAAAAAGCTTTTCAGGTCCTTATATTGCTTTTTTTTCTTTTTTTTCCTTATTTGCTTCCCCAAAGTGAATTATTTATTAGCAAAAAGTATTTTCTGTACCCTAATCCCACACAAAAGACCACACTTTCCTTTGTTCTGAGGAATAAATATAAATTGATCTGGCTTCCAGTCTGGAAACGATGCCTTTAACACATTGATATGCTGCATGGCAGATTTGTTTCTGGAAATTGCTCTTCTTCTGGTCCTCACCATTTCTGTATAATTAGACTTTTTTGCATTTCCACTGGGAAATCCGTATGAGTTACAAATCATTCCTGGCTGGACAACCTTGTGGTGTTAATGAAAACCATTTGATGCAGTCTCTTCTTTCTATTTTGTTTTCCTACTGTTTATTTTCTATTTATTTTTCTATTTTAGTTCAAGAAATTCACATCTGGTCGTATACTGAGCCCTCGGGGACTGGCCCTGCCTTCTCCAACCACAGAAATCCTCTGCTTGGGGAAACCCATCAGTCTACGCTCTGTAGGAAACACCGTGGCAGAACCTACCATCCATTTGAGTGCCACCTTCTGCTCCTAGCACCAGGAGATGCCAGGCACGGAGCAGAAAAAATGAATTGTTCAAGCCTAGAACACACATAGTGCTCGGAAAAATAGGGAAGAACTCAACCATTTTCCACCCCATGGATTTGATCCTGCCAGGTCAACAACATTTTGTGGTATTGCATTGGCTGCACACCCTCTGCCCTTGATGGCGAGGTTGGTGGCAATGCAGCATCCCAGGCCAGGGGTTTGGGATTTACCCCAGCAGCAGCCTGGTCCAGCTCCTGCAGGCTGCTGTGCATGGGAAGACAATGGCCAACTGTCCAGCTGGAGCTCCTGGACTTGGGAACATTTCAATTTTCCAGCTCGTATTATTTTTAAATGTCACTGCAACCAGTCTTCTCGTCATATTTAAACTTATTTTGGAAAGAAATAATTTTATCTTGTTGCTTGTAGGCTGAAAACCATCATAAGAGACATCACCCTGGGAGGTGATCATGCATCTTTTTGGGTTGTGGGACCACAAGGACCACGAGATGTCTGTGTTTAGAGAGGTCACACCACATCGATAGCCACACAGGGCTTTCACATGATGGTATTTATCCCAGAGGGATTTGAGTGAAGGAAAGGTCTGCTCCCAAACGTGGTACTCATCATCCTCCTCCTGCAGGTCCTGGAGAGTTTGGGATGAGCAGCAGGAGCAAGGAGATGTCCTGAGCTGACATCTTTGCTGAACAAGCTGCACGTACAGAGGGTGAGAGACCTGGGCAGGAGAACCCCCTAAATAACATGTCTCTCATGAAACTCCATGATCTTATAGATCCCCTGATGCTGTTTCCAGCTCATGGCATTGCTCAGTTCACCACAGTCTCCTGGCCAGCTAGCGTGGAGGTCTTCTGGGCAGGTTTTCCTGGAGGATGTCCCTGGATGTGGTGGTGGCTGTGACCACGGCAGTCGTTGGGGTCTCATGGGCACCCAAGGTGGGGGGTGCCCAGCTCCCAGCACTGGCTGGCTTTGGGGAGGGGACAGTGCCGGGGAACAAGGATCCACTTGGAAGGAGGTGTGTTGGAAGAAGACCTGACAAAGGGTCACTGAAACCACCTCAAGAGCAATCTGGAGAGCATTAAAAAAGCTTTACAGCACACGATCCCATTCCACATCGATCCCTCCGGCTACAGCAAGGCAAGAACTGTCATTTCCTTGCTATCAAAACCATCTCTGCTCTGGTGTTGCAAAACAGAAGAAAGCACTTTGGCAGCATGGCCCTTCTGCTGAGGACCAGAGCACCGCTGAAGATGCTGCTCCTCCCCGCTCACCTCCGTAGATGCTCCCATCTGCCTTCAGATTGTTTCACTTAACGTCTAACTCAATGTACAACATGGTTTTTTTTTTCTTGAAATTCTGTCTCTATGGAAATCAGGGGGGGTCTCACCTGTAGAGCTGGGTAACGTCACCCCCAGGTATGTGTCACAGAGGATGGTACAAGTCAGTAGGGATGAAGCAACTGATGATTTTCCTGCTGTGGTTCCTATTTACCCGGCGTCTAAACTACTGCTCTGAGCACCACAGCTGCATATGAAAAATGCCGTTCAGTGCATTTCTGTTTGGATGCAATTCCTGGGCTGTTTATCCAGTTTCAGATGAGTCATGCCACGCTTTGCAGACCAGGACCGGCTCCACGCCGAGCGAGCGGTGCCCAGGCTCATTAGCCCAGGCTCGTTAACCCGGGCACGTCGTGGCACAGACAGAGCTATGCCGCATCACACACCAGCTTGGACCCAGATTAAATTCAGCCACTTTTGGGTGGCAGAGAGCCCATGCTAAAAATCCCACCGGATGAGTGCAAGTTGCTGCAACACCAGCACCACAGAATCACAGGATGGTTTGGGTTGGAAGGGACCTTAAAGATCATCGAGTTCCACCCCCTGCCATGGGCAGGGACACCTCCCACTAGCCCAGGTTGCTCAAAGCCTCATCCAGCCTGGCCTTAGTCTTTCTTTGTGCAATGGCATCTCCACCCTCACCATTACCTGGAGTAATGGAGGTCCATGACTCCAGATTTGATGGGCAGTGAGGACTGTCTGTGTTTGTTCTAGCACAACAAGATTTAATGAAATCAAATGGGACTGGTGTGAAAAGGAGAAAATGAATCCCAGTGCCCCCATCCCAAGCAATGACCAGCGTGGCTCACCCAGTGAAGCCACCAACAGTGACAGTCCCCACACTCACACTGTCCCCAAGTGGAGAGGGTTTGGTTTTGTCAGGTGACTGTGAAATTGAAAGAAATAAATTAGATGTTAAGAGAAAAATAGCTTTGCATATTTAATGGGAAAGTAAAAATTTTGTAATAATAGAAGCCCTGCTAAAAATATTCAGTAGCACCAAATAGTGCTGTGTCTGTGTTTATGTCACAGCTACAGGAACGAAGCCTGAAGGCAAATGCTCCTGTTGGTGTAAAAGGAAGACATGCGCATAGCAGTTGCAATCTTAATTTTTTAATCGTAAGTTCCTTCTTAAAAGAATCTTTCGACCAAATGTACATTTTTCTGCATTAAAATCTCCGGATGCGGATTGCAGCTCTGAGAGGAGAAGCAGGACCTACCTCCAGCTGGGATCACAACGTGGTTCCATGGCTTGTGCTGGCCATGAGCATCCAGCTGAAACCACTGGTACCCAGCGGCATGACAGGGAAGCATCGCTGGCCTTCATCCCCCCATCAGCTCCATCTCTGCTCAGCCTGGGGCTTGAATTTTGGATGGTTTCTTGGGGAGCTAAATGGCCCATCTCTTTACCCAGGGAACCAGAAGCTCATTA
>NW_010135509.1:22206-22575 GCF_000699245.1 Pterocles gutturalis
ATCCTGGCCCAACAACACATTTGATAATCATACATGGTCTCATAGCTAGAGACACTCCTGCCCATCTGCCAGCGTGGCAACCTGCCCACTCGCCAGATGGTACGCTTGATTCGCAGGGGCAGAGGTGCCAAAAAAAAAGATGGATTTCGATGACACTGTTGGTGCCACCTCTTCTGCCTTCCCTCCATGGTGACAGCTCAGACAAATTAGTGCCACGGCAATAAAGTTAATAAAACGCAGGAATTAGAGATGGAAAAGACCTATTAGGTCATCTACTCCATCTCCTTGCCAGTGCCTGATCATCACATTAATCTTCCCGAATGTGAATATCGCCGTGGAAAGAAAAAAAAAAAAAAAAAAAAAAAACGC
>NW_010135509.1:22606-25957 GCF_000699245.1 Pterocles gutturalis
TTCCAGATACCGGCAGTTGCCAACAACACGAGCGAGATTTCAGCTTGTGCCTTAGAGAACCATGGGGACCATATGGGGTGTCAAAATATATTACACAAAAGTTCAGCCTGAAGGCAATCTACGTGAGAGGAGGCCTGTGACAGACATAAAAAATGTTCATGTTTAGGGGAGGATCTAACAGCAACGGTGGAGCGGAACGCGCAAGATGTCGTCCCGGGAACTCAGGCAGATATGCAACAGTGGGTAGCTCCATGTGCCTTGGGAGGCTCCGAAAAGAGGAGGTTCACCAGCTATATAAATAGCTGGGGACATAAAAAGGGACATAAATGGCTCTGGAAGGACAGGTCAGCTCCATTTTTCCTTTTTTTTGCCGTCACCCCAGTGCTCCATCGTTATCTTTTAAGATAAATGTATCAGAGCTCTAAATATCTGATGTGGCAAACACCAAGCTACCCTATGCTGTGCTTCACGAAACATGTCCTTTCATTCCAGTGGGTTGGGATAGCTTTAACAGAACCTATTTTAGAACCACAAACTTCCTAAACCTTTTCAAAACTTTACAAACCCAACCCAACTCTGATTTCAAGTCTCTTGTCCAATATGAGGAGAACATCAACTAGAAGTATAGTCCCATTTCGAGGTGCATATTCAAAGTGCTGCCAAACATTTAGCTAAAAAAATTGAAGAAATGGCAGAGTAAAAGGAGTTCTCCCTAAATGTTGCCCTGAACTTGAGATAAAAGTATTTAACCTCTCATTGTATGGCCAAAGACAAGGGTGGGTCCTCTACTAAGTTCTTGGCTTTTCCATGAGCTGGCTGGTTTTACTCTCCTATTCTCATTTTTCTCTCTCTCCTTGGGTTCACTGTCAGTCCCTAAGGTCATGTAAACAACACAAAGAAAAGTTGGTGTTTTTCCATGATTTTCAGGTCTTATTTTTTCCTTCCTGTTTTGCAGAAACCATAATTGCTCAATTAACCTAATGAGGAGGATCTTGGAGACTTCCAAGTGCTCAGCAGCTCAGCTCTTGAAATCCCTTGAATACCTCCACCATTTTCTTCCATATTGTGCCTGTGATGGGAGTGATAGCCCCGACCAATGCTGGATGAGTAAATAAATGGAAAGGAAGGAAAGGAAGCAACCTTGGAGAGCCAGGACATCTCCTGATGGTTTGCAAGGGGAAAAGAGGGCAGGAGGCAGCAGCACGGTGCCCTGCACGAGGAGCAGGGAAGGGCATTGACACCCAGGTCAATGGGGGAACAAGAGTGAATGTTTTAGGAGCCAGAAGGAAACAAGAAGGCAGAGCTATTTTTTTTTTTCTCAATAATTGGAGATTTTTCTGTGGTGACCTGCTAACCTCATCTCTTCCCACGCAGCAATAACTAGCTCAAAGCAAGAGCAAGGACTTTGTTCCCCATAAAAAAGGCATCTAATGGTGCTAAATGCCTGCAAACAGCTGTGATGTATCATGTTCTCCATGTGCTCATGGAGAGTTAAAAACAATTCTTACTGCATCTTATTATTTTCCACGTGCCTTTGCAGAAATAGTACATGGCAGTAATGAAAAGGTGAGGCTCTCCTGTGGTTCTACTCTCTTGGTAGAATTTCTTCCAGGAATAGGGTTAAAAATGCATTTTTTTAAAAAGAATGTATTTCAGAAAGGCTACAGAAAGCCTTTGGAAAGGAGCACTCAGTCTTGCATGACATAATTAGCCATAAATACTGCAGAAAAATATCCATGAAGGAGAACACAGGTTAGGAAGAAGTGTTCTTTAGCTGGTGCGTTATTGGGTTGTGATTTTTTTCTCTTTGCTTAAGGGAAGAGGAGGAATGCCTTGGTTTGCTCAACTTACAAATAAATCTCCATTAAAATGAGCAGCTGAGAAAGCGCAGCTCCTAGGGACCGCCCGCAGCATCCCGCTTCGCTCCGTGCATCCCTCCCATCGGATGGAGACCCTGGGGCAGGCACCACTTAGAGCGGAGAAAGGTGTCAGCATCTGGCCCATAAGGAATTTGCTAAACCAGGCAAAGCCGAGAGGGTCTCTGCGATGACCCCCACGGTGAGACAGACCCCGCTAGGAAGAGATTAGGACACTCTGCTGCCTACAAGTACAATACGAGTCCATTAAGGACAGTGAGAAATTGCCCTGCGATTGTATTCTCTGGCCCATATCTAGTATAACCATCGCCCCCGCGGCCGTTGGGAATATACACAGTTATTGTTCCATAGCCGCTAAAATGAACAGCAGATTGAATGCGGCGAGTTTCCTCCTTTTTTCTTTGTTTTTGTCTCTTTTTTTTTTTTTTTTTTCCCGTGAGGAGAGCTACCTCTTAGGCAGTGATGCGTGGGTGCCGAGCGCTCCATGGCTGGCTGCCGCGGAGACGTGCTGAATGGGATGTTCTTCTCGTGGTCCTTTCTGATTTTTTACGCTATGTCACTCCTGGAAGCACATTGATAGGAGATGTCAGTCGGTGATCATTTACAAAAGCCGGTAAGAAGGCTGCTCATTTTGTGTCTTGGGAAAGGAGACGAGGAAGAGGAGCAATCTCTTCTTCTTCTTTTTTTTTTTTTTCTTTCGTGAGCAATAAACAGGAATATCAAAACTGAAGGCACTTTAAAGAACAGCAAGTTTCCGAAACGCTACCTAAGAAAGACATTTAAAAGCACAGCGAAGCATTGCAGCCATGGGGTTTCGAAGGGGAAAGTCCATTCAGTTGAGCAGCGTGCCCTCTGGGAATCAGGGTTTACAGGAACAATTAGAATCTCACCAAGACAAGTAAGGCTGAGAAAAGGGAAAATGCATCGTGTATTCCAGTGAGCAAAGTGAGCTGGAAAAAAAATTAAAAAGAGCCAGCCTCTAATCTATGGCTAAATTTATCCAAAGAATTGAGATGCTTGCTTTGGGTCTTCAAAACGCAATATCAGCAAAGAGCAGTGGTTGTTGGGGTCACCATGGACCCCTGGCCAGAGAAGAGCGGGTCCCCTCCACATCACTTCATCGGCTATTTCTAGATGTATTTTCTTTCCTGTGAAAATGTTGCCCCTTATTCCTAGTCTGAATTTGCCTTTCCAGTTGCAGGATCTCATGCCATTTTCCACTGGGTTACAGAGCTTTCAGAAATCTCTTCCACGTGTTGCCATCCTGAATCCCTTGCAGGCTCGCCTCTAAGTGTGCACTTTGCTAGGCCGGGCAGATCCATTTTATTGACCAGCTACTATAAGGTACATTTTTGAAGGTTCACATTATTTTTATAATTCTTTCTGAGGCCATTCCACTCCCCACAACAAGGTTTTCCAGCAGTGAATCAACTCAAAGACCTCTCCCAGTGGAAACCAACTCCCAACACTCTCC
>NW_010135510.1:0-305 GCF_000699245.1 Pterocles gutturalis
ACCCGTGTCCCAGTGCACGGCGGTGGCACCGCGGCCGCTGCCCCGCCCGGGCTGGGATGCTCCCGCCTCTCTCCTTCCTCGACGGGGCGAACACCCACGTCCAACGAGTCGGTAACGGCGCACAGCAAAGACTGCCGCCCCAAGGCACACCGGGAAGGGCTGCCCACGACGGCAAGGATACGGGCACCGAGACACATGCACCGGCGCTGGGTCCTTCCACGCGAGTCCGTGACCGAGTGACCTGCAGAGACTGAAGACTTTGCAACGGCCTCGGGTGCACCGACTGCCACCGGCGGATCCCCTGC
>NW_010135510.1:503-958 GCF_000699245.1 Pterocles gutturalis
GGCCTCTCATGTCTGTGTGGCACTTGGCCTCACCTCCGGCGTGTCGGTGGGAGCTCCGGGGGCTTCTGAAACGTCTTGTCGGTGTGTTGTGGTGTCTGGGAGGAACAAGAGAGAGAGATGGATATATATGGAGAGAAAAAAGAGAGAAGAAAGGAAAGGAGAGAAGAGAGAGGGGAAGGAAAAAGGAAGGAGGAGAGAGAGAGTTAGAAAGAAAGATAGAAAAGGAAAGAGAAGGAAGGAAGAGAAAGAGAGAAAGAGAGAGACAGAGAAGGAAAGAAAGGTAGGCAGGAAGGAAATAAAAAATAAATAAAAAGATAAAGATCCCCAGCCAGACAGGCTGCCCGCAAAGGCAGCGTTTCACCGTCGGGGCTGGGGAGATGCTCCTCCGCGGGAGGACACCCCGGGAAGCAGGGCCAAAGCGAAGCCGGTGCCTCCGCGGTGCCGGGCCGTCAGCA
>NW_010135511.1:0-12721 GCF_000699245.1 Pterocles gutturalis
GACCCAGCTCTTAAAACCGGGGCAGGCAGGAGCAGCTAAGGCAGAGAGGGAGCAGTCTGGGGTGCAGCTGGGGTACCCCGCAGCCCTGAGCAGGCAGAGGGTGTTCGGTCTGGGCTTGGCCCTGCTGCAGGTCCAGGTAAGGATGGCCAGGGTGTCAGCCAGGTCTCCTTGGCCAGGGTGTCAGCCTTATAGCAGTGTCCCCTCCAGGGCACGCTGGCAATTGCTGCTCTCTGGCTGCTGTGGTGAAGCTCTCTTTTCTTCTGACACCAACATGGTCTTTGCACATACAGCCGAGGCAGGTGCTAGCATGCTGACCACACTTGGGACATCCAGCTGCTACAGCCATCACTAGGTGTCACCTGATTAGTCAATTCTGGCTTGACTTGCTCGGTCAACGTTGCATGCAGGGAGGGTTGCCTTCAGGCTGTAGTGGCTGGCAAGGAGCAAGAAGCTTTGATCTCTCCAAATGAACAAGCCAGCTCATGGCAGAGTGACTGAGCCAGGCTGTGCTCAGCTGTAGACGTGTGAAGATGAACTGAGTGGGAGTGAGCATGGCTCTTTGCAGAGACCCATGCTCTTGGGGGCATCTCAAAGTCAGCTAAAGATGTTTCAGTCCCTTCTCATCCTCTTGGCTGGAAGCTGTTAATGAATAAGGAAGACACCTCAAGCAAATCCAGCATTTGTGACTGTCAGTCCACATCAAGAGCTGATACCTTACGGAGAGTGTCAGACATGCACTGTGACAAGCTCAAGTCAATTAGCAAAGCAACAAAGTTTGTTAGCAATATGCAATTAATTTTGCTAGGTAATCAGTGTGAAGGAAGCAGTATGGCCAAGTGACCCTGGCACTGTAAATCAAACAGCGCTGATACAAATAATAATTTTAATTTTCTTTTCTGCCTTGGGTGCTTATTCTCTTTTTTTAACTAAATAAGATGAACCTTGCTGCCGTTCAGCAAGAACTGAGCTAGGTGGAAATTTTTTTTCTACTGGCTTTATGTGACACAAATAGTGTCAGATAAACTGTCCCAGATGGGAGGGCTCTGAAGCCTCTCACTTCAGCCCTGTTCAGGACTAGCAGAAGAGACTCAGATCACACACGATTTGAGCAGGTTTTATTTACTTTGTAATCAGGTTAATTAAAATAAATGTTATACAGCACCACCACCACTCTGATGGGCTTTGAATAAGACCAGCCACTCCAGACCTCCCCGGCCCAACTGTCCCAAGCACAGGGATGCTGAGGGTTGGATTTTACCCAAATGGGCTGGAGTTGGGAGATGGTTAGTGAATTACATTTAGATCCATTCAGGACTTGGCTGGAGCAGTCTCAGCCTGCTTTCAGAGTCTGGCAACACCTTTTCTTTGCATCCCATTGCCCATCCCCTGAGCCCTCCCATCCCTCTGCTGCCCTCGCCCTCCAGCCTGCCCTCAAACCTCTCCCTGCTGTCCCTGCCCTCCGGCACTGACCCTGTAACCCTCTCATTCTCACTTGGTCAACTTTTTCCCCTGTAATTATTTAATGAGATTATTGATGCTTCCCTGAGCACAGCCTCTTTGTGCGGTGATTCATGGAGTGCTTCCTCCGCTGTGCTCCCTTCTCCCCTCGCAGGGACGGGCCGATCAGTGGCTGTGGTCAGGAGATGCCACTTTAGCCCATGTGCCGAGCACCGGGTCAGCGTGTGCAAGCGCTGAGGTCCCCAGCTTTGAAGTCAGGAGGTGATGAGATGCTGCACAGACACCCAAGGGTGTCCAGTGGGTCTAACCCTGATTTCAGCCCAGGATGAGCTATACTGGGGCTGCAAGTCCACAGCTCTAGGGATGTTCCCACAGGGTCTGCCCCCACTGTGGTTTTGCACCCGAGTGCCTGGCATTGCCACCACCCAGGGAGATGCTGCCCCTTCCCTGGAGCGGGATGGAGAAAGGGCGTCTGTGGCTGCCCAAAGATGCTCAGAGCTGGGCTGAAAGCTCTCAGGCTCATCCATGATGTAGGAGGTCGCAGGTTAGTAGGTGCACTCTGGACCCAGTTCTCCCACTTTCCTCCGTGCCTGCCAGGGATCTGTCCTGCGCCGAGCTCGCTGAGCTCACTTGGGTTTACATTGTCGCTAAGCCCCCCACCATTAACAAACCACTTCTCCCCGACTGATGAAAGGATAAAAGCACACTTCCTGGGGGATAATTCAACATCTTTAACTTTCCCCAAAGAGTGTGCTTTCCTGGAGGAATCTCATCTAGCCCTTTGCAGGATGGCTTTATTGCCCCTCTGCAGGCACTGGGTGGGGAGAGGCTTTGTTTTAAAGTACTTTAACTGCTTCATTTCAGGCTTTGTCGGTTGTGTTTCCTTTCATATAGACTTTTTTGGCTTTTATTTCCCAGGGCTCCCTCTTATCTGCCTTTAGAGACAGCCCTTGTAAAAAAAAAAAAAAAAAAAAAAATCAGAACCCAAAGCACTCTCCCTGGGATGCTTTCAAGAGAAAAGCCCCTGCCTCCTTTCAAACCTCTTTTGAGAAAAATAGACCCCAACCCTGTGTACGCTGCAGCCTACAGGAAAGCCTTTGAAGTAAATTAAACCAAATTAGTGTCTATGATATAGATGAGCAGAGGAGCTCCCCGCTGCTTTGCTGGCCTGCCTGTCCCTTTGCGTAATCTTTAACCCCTCTCCCTTGCTCGCTCTCGCCTCTAATTGACCGTGAAGCACCTGGGGGTGATTTGGAGGCAATCCCATCTGCCCTGTGCCGGGAGGGCTTCCTACCGCCCACACCAAGGGGATGGGGACTATTTAATGGGCCTGGGAGGAAGCTGGGATAATGAATTATTTTCCACCTTCCTTTCCACTATCTAATTTTATTTATGACTTTTTTTTTTTTTTTTTTTTTTGCTTCTCTCTTATACCCCCTAATGAGAGACCCCCTGAGCCTAGGGGCACCCCAGCATGGCCCCGGTACCCCTGGCTGTGGAGCTGGGGCTGCACCTGACCCCTTTGCAGCCGAGGAGCAGGTGGAGCAGGAGGTTCTGATCCCTGAGGGCTGTCGAAGCTCTGCAGGGTGTGTTTTCCCAATGCCCCCGCAGCCCTTTGTGTGCCTGACCCAGGGCTTCGGGAACTGACTGAATTCGACCGTGAGCTGGGATGAGTGTTTAACTTAGCCAAAAAAAAAAAAAAGGGGTGGGGGTTGTGGGTTTTTTGGGTTTTTTGGTGTGTTTTTTGTTGCTGTTGTTGTTGTTTTGTTTGGGGTTTTTTTTGTTTGTTTTTTTCTGAGTGTGGAAATGAGTGTTGGGGGAATTGGAGCCTCCTTTGGCCTCTGTGCTGTGCTAGGAAAGCAGCATGTGGCTGTGCAGGCTGGGAGCTGGGCAGGCTCCCAGCATGGCAACTGGGAGATACCTGCGTCAAGGCAGAAGTGCACATGCAGACTATACGCATGCACATGCAGTTAAATGCGTGCATGTGCAAGGAAAGTATCGCACATGCAAATAACTAGCTGGTGGCAGGAGGTAGCTGTATATGCGATTTATCCTTCAGCAGTTGGAAAGGTCTGTGCTTTGGTGCTTGACCTGGGGGCTGGCTCCGGTTGCCGTGGGGAGCCCTGCCTGGAAACTCCAGAAATGTCCTGGGTCACACCCCCACCCCTGGCCGGATGTCTCGGGTACCAGGATGAGCCTCGAGTCTGCACCAAACCCTGGGGTCTGCTGGTGGTGGTCTGTTGGCTGTGTGCCAGGGACATCGGTGCCCTTTGGAGGATGCTGCAGGAGCGGTCCCTCCCGGGAGGGTGCAGGGAGCAGGCGCTGGGGCTGGGCAACACCTGGGTGCTCCTGACAGGTTCAGCTCACGGCTCTTTGGGCAGGATCTGTGACACAGAGAAGTTTGCATGGCATTAGGTGCTTCCCACACCTGTCCCTAAGGCTGGTTTGGACATTCCTGAGCCACTGGTGACTTTTCTGGGTTCACTGCAGCGCTCCTGCAGGAACCTGCAGCAGGGCACCCACCCCTTCTTCTGAGGGGTCTCGGAGCAAACCTTGGGGACCCCCTTGGGACAACTGCCATTGTGCTGAGACATCTTTGTGCAGTGGCAATAGTCTCTAAAGAGCTTTGAGCTCAGATGGTTGCACCAGCTGCATTTTTTCTGGGAGGGAGAGACCGACACCTGTCCATGGCCAGTGAAAGGACCTGAACATAAGGATGAAATTTTGTGTTAACAGCAAAGGGCTGCGGGACTCAATGGCCAGGTCTGGGAGAGGATACTCTGCAGTGCTGCCTGGGAGCGTTATCTCTGGGGCTGTTCTTGCCCAGCAGTGTACGTGGCAATTGTTTTGGTCCGTGCAAGCATTCATGTGGACAGAGGTTTCAGGAGGGGCTGCATATTTTATAAGCATGGCTATAAATAAATTATGACCAAATTAAATCATGAAGCAAAAAAATAAAACCCCATGAAGCTGACAGGCAAACAAACAAAATCCCTGATCTCTGGAAACGCGCAGGAGGGGGCAGCAGGCTGCTGAGTTCAGGGTCCTGGGGAGCTCCTGTGCCGACACAGCTTGTATTGGAGCAGAGCTGAGCATCCGCATGGTCTTGGGGGTTGGTTTGACTAAATCAACCTGAAAACAGCACTGTGCAAGTATTTAATAGGCCGGGGAGTAAGCTGGGATAATTAATTACATTCCATCTCCCTTTCCAGTATCTAATTTTCTTTATACTTTCCTACGTGCAATGCAGTTCTGTGGGCAAGCCAGGGCTGCCTCAGTTTCCCCACCTGCAGAGCACAGGTAGGAGCAGTGTGTACCTGCCAGCCTGCATTGCGTGGTGGGAGACTGGGATTGTCCCCTGGGATCCCTGCATGGGAGAAGGTGTCAGAGTCTGCCCCAGGGTCCTGCACAATGCAGAGGCACCCACGTGCCAGCCACCCATTGCACTGAGCCATCGCTGCACTGAAAAAGCACCCACAGCATCCTCCTCCTCCTCCTCCTGCTGCTCTGGGCTGGCTGAATAAAGCCAGACCTGAGCATTTGCTTTTGCTTATTATGTGCAAGGATTCCCAGGTAGGATGAGTTTTACTTTGAAGCACCAACTTTCTGGTTCTAGGCTGCAGATTCCCTTCAATGCAGGCCAGCTCAGCCTGATGCTTAGCAGTGCTCAGCCCAGTGTGTGGGGTCACTTTTTTTAGGATGAATTGGCCCATTTTCAGACTGGATTCATGCCCTTCTGAAGGCTGGTGCTCAGCCTTCGCTGGGGCTCTGTGGGGGACTCACACAGATGATTTCCACCAGTCCTGGGCTTCTCTAATGCCTGGAAAAATCAAATGGTCCCACAATTAATTCAGGGGAAAAGGAAGAGCCAGTAAATCTCTACGAATTT
Source organism: Pterocles gutturalis (assembly GCF_000699245.1). Taxonomy (NCBI): domain Eukaryota; kingdom Metazoa; phylum Chordata; class Aves; order Pterocliformes; family Pteroclidae; genus Pterocles; species Pterocles gutturalis. The sequence continues at coordinate 5,348 of NW_010135511.1, forward strand.
AAATTACATCTTCTTTAAACAAGGCTGTGCAGAGGGTGAAGCTATTCCGGGGAGGGCAGACTGGGTTATCTGATGCCCTCTGAGGCTGCAGAGCAGTCCCAGCAAGTTAATATCCCTTGTGCTTTCCCACCAGCCATCAGGCATGGCATGAGGCCTCCCCAGCATGGAAAACCTGAGTTTGTACCTAGGAAAATGCAAGGAGAGGCTTTAGCTGTGCATCAGAGCAACGAAAAGGGAATTCTCCTTGCTGGGGGTGGTAGGAGGGATTACTCATTGTTATGTTTTAAGTGGTTTTACTGAATGCTTCAAGTGCTCAGAGGAAAAAGAGATGAGGGGAGAAAGCAGAGGACAAGAATGAGAAAGACTGGCATCTTCACATGGCTTTGCAGAGTTTCCCGACGTGCCAGGGTGACCACTTATTCATGTTCTCAAGCTTCACGTATGGACGAGCAGTGCCCTTGGTGGCTGAGCATCCTGCTTGTTTTTTCTGAAGCTCTCCCTATGCTTCCCAGACCTGCTCAACCCGTCTCTTCCAGCCCAAACCATCTCAAGCCTATCTCTCACCACCAAGACAAATGGATTAAACTCTTTCAGTCTCTCAGTAACTGTGATGAGCAACCCAAGCCCACCTAGCACAGGTCCAGGCATTCAGACTTTCAGTCTCTCAGTAACTGTGAAGAGCAACCCGAGCCCACCTAGCACAGGTCCAGGCATTCAGCCAGAGCTTCATCCCACCAGCAGACCAAGATTCCTCTACCTATTGCATCCCAAATGGGGGTCTCATCCATGCAGTTACCTGTATTCAAGCAGCTGTGGCTGTTCTCTGAAAAGAGGAGCACAGATTCAACATTTCCTCCCTTTCTCAGAGGCAAAATCTGGGATGACTCAATTTTTGGAGGCCATGCTGGCAGTAAAAGGGAGGCGGACTGGCCTTGGGGACAGTGCTGTGTGAGCCTCTGCCCTCTGTGCGGTGCAGGAGTGCTGGGATTTGGAGACTCGGGTGCTGTCGCTGGGATGTCAGAGCGTGCCCTGTCCCTGGACCAGCAAAAGCTGAAGGATGGCTCTCCTGGCAACAAGCAGAGTGACAGTGATGGCTGCAGAGCTACTCTTCCCCAGGCTTGTTGGTGCATTTGGAAACTGGATGGTCCTCTCTGCCAACAGCCTTCAGGGGCTTTGCCTTCAGCCCTGGAGCTGTTGTACCTCCCTGGTGAGCAGGGTAGGTGGGCACCGTGACTGCGGGAGAGGATTTAGGGGTTCCAGGCTGGGATCTCAGCCTTGTGGCCGCTGTACCTTGTGGTGTCACCTTGGTTTCCCCAGCCCAGTGCTGGGTCTCTGGCTGTACATGATCCCACTGAAACACTGTGGATCTGGGCAGGAATCTGGTGGCAGGACAGAACCTCCAGCAAGCCGGTACCATGGCGTGGAGTTTCACACCATGGAAATGTGATGAGGAAGCACGTTGGGATGATGGCAAACTGCAGCAGAGCAGGGAATTCAGCTGGATCACCCTTCTTCCTTGTCTTTTTTTTTTTTTAATGGGCTAGAGTCTAATTATAAATAATAGATGGGATGGACAGGGGATGAAGCAGGAGGATAAATGACTTGCCCAGGGTGGCACTGGTTCCCCATTCAGCAGCTGTTTGGAGCACCCCAGTGCCCTCGGTCACATCCCAGGGATGGGGTCAGAGCATCCCCCGCTGCCTCCTGGGAATGGCTGGGTCCAAACCTGGCAAGGGACACAGAGGTGGTGGGGAGAAAGGCTGAGGAAGGGTGGGGAACCCCAAGTGCTTAAATATTCAAATGATGCTATCTTCTGGGAGATAATACTTTTAATTTTCGTCATACAAAGAATATGTCCTCAACCAGAAGGGGTTTGCCTAATTCATCATGCTTGCTTTCCACACAATACCAGGGCTGACAAGCATAACATTTTAAAATGAGAGAAGTGGACATAATTAGTGCTCATGAATTGCAAACGCTTCTTTATTAAAGGGCTTTCGCTTGCCCCTGGACCATCTGCTTCATATCACTGGGCTGGGGTCCTGAGGCTATAATAACTCGCAGCTTTAATAATTTTACCTCTTAATTAAAGCTCATCTCAAAGTGCAGGAGCACAGACATGCTCCCAGACCAGATTTGATTTTAAGAGAGGAAACCTTGAGGGATGGGTAATAGAATTTCCATCCTTTCCTTTTGAAGCATCTCTCCAACAAGGGCCATGCTCAGGTTGGTGCTGGCTGCGTGGACCTGCTGCCCAGGGAGGACCCTGGGCTGGTGTCCCCCAAGGCTATGGGCTTTCTGGGGGCTGGGGGTCCGAGCGCTGGACCTCTGCTCCTCCCGTGATGCTGTGACACCATGGACCAGTGGACGGGGTGCAGAGCAAAGGGTCACTGCTGCTCACCCATCCCTTGAAGGCTGTGGAGGCCCAATGTGGGTTTGGGCATGGGGTTGGAGATCTCTGAGGAGCAGCCCATTCCTGGAGCCTGCTGGGCTTTGGAGAGGCTGGGCTAGAGCATCGGGCAAGCTCCTGCCTAAGGAATAGGTGGGTTGATGGCATTTTTACCCTGTGAGGCCATCCCAAACCCGTACGTCCTAGTGTTGGGTTAAATAAGGCCCAGGGCTCTGCAGGGTAGATGGTCCCTGGTGCCACTGGAGCCTTGGGGTGCCCCGTGCAGTGGACCCCCCAACCCTTCCAAGGGCTGCAGTACAGCCAACACCATCCGCATCTGCTCTCCCTGCAGATTCGGGCGACCTTTAGGGAGGTGCGCTCCGTTTAGATGGGATGAGTTGACAGTGCGTGAAATACGGTGGATTAATTCCCACTTCATTGTTGCTAGACGTGAGGCCGAAGGTCGAGGTCCATTAAGGAAACTAGGTATGAATTTATGCCCTGTAATTCACACACTGCAGGCCTCCTTACGGACAGAACATTTTATGCTAAAATGTTGTTTTAATTATTCATGTGTTAATTGATTGCTATAGAACTGAATTCACCAAAGGTGCATTAATGAGGAAGAGTTTGGTTTTTGAATGACACTTTGTTTGCCCAAATTGAAAAATCAATATATAACCTAAGATCCAGAGAGACATCTTGATTTATTTTTTTATTTTTTTCTTTTTCTTTTCCTAGTGGTTGAAATGCTCTGAGTAAGCCAGAGACAAGTCTATCATAGTGATCTGCTGAACTCCACCAGCCTTGGAGAGACAGAGCCGTGTTCAAGTTGGGGGAGATGGAAACACTGGGCCAGGTAGCAGAGAAAACGCAAAAAGATTGCAAACAGCTATTACCCAGCCTCTTCCCCAGCGTGTCTCCACTACCTGTGCCCAACCACGACTGGGCTTGGGGCTCCAGGTGTCCTTTCTATACCCAGCAGCAATGCAAACCCCACGCACACAGCGCTGGGCGACTGCCTGGAAGGGCTGCAGATCTAATACCTGCAGGGGACAACTGCTGCCCTGATGTGGGTTTGGTCCTGGAAAGCCCGGGCACAGGAATTTATTTTGCTGATGGAGAGCGGTTACCCCACCCTGCACACCCGGAGCAGGAAGGGGCTGCGGGGTCTGTGATGCTGCAGGCAGCAAATACCCATCATCTGCAGCAGTGTCGAGAGACTTGAATAGTGACTGCAATCCGTTGAATCATGCCTTTTCTTTATATTCTTAGAAGTTCAGAGAAAAACATTTATTTTAGTCATTGTGACATTTTCCTTTTGTTTTTTTTGCTTTCCTGACCGAAGCAGCTGGTTTTCAAAAACTTTTTCAGGACCAATCTGCTGGTTTTGGTTACAGAAAACAAAACCAACAGCTGCTTTTCTATAACAAACATTTACTTTAAGGAAAATTCTTGCTTTTAATGAAAAATTGCAATAAACGATTAATCATAGTGTTTTTTTTTTTCCCTGCAAAAATTTTTAATTTCCAGTGACACGCCTCCAGCCCAATTTCCATTTGGATGGCGAGCGTGCAGCCAGCTCTACCGCTGAGTTTCTGCCTGCCTGCGCTCACCCAGGAAATCAGGCAACGTCTGGGTTTGCTCTGCGACACCGTGGGCTGCTCAGCTCAGCAGGGTGCCAGCAATTACCCAGGGGAGAGCCTGTGCCTGCTCGCCCCGATGAAAAATATCTGGCCATGGGGTGCAGAAGGCACAAGCCAGCTCGCTGCGGAAAGCACACGTGGATGAGTCCGTGTGGCAGAACCAGGCTGCCATTCAGAAATCCATAATTCCCCCCTTTTTTTTTTTTTTTTTTGCAAAGGGGATGGACCTGTTTCCTTCCCGTGCTTGCATCGCGTGCTTCCTTCGCCGGCCATACAGCAGCAGGGGTTGGCAGGAGCTGACTCCTCCCGGGCTCCTCGTGCCTTCGGGATGGAGCTGGGTGGGGAGGGCTGTGCCCCGCCATGCTGTGGGTAAGCCCCGATGTGGGTCTGTAGCTGTGCGTGCCGCTGAGAACTTTAAATTAAGTTTTGGGAGAAACCTTCCCATTGCATCGATTTATGCTTTTTATCTCCAGTGAGCGGGGTTTTTTGATTGCTGTTGGGCAGAAACCTGTATGAAATAGCGGGGTGACAGTCCCCCCCTCCCCGCCCTCGCACGGACAAAAGGGGGATGCACCGGTGGGGAAGGGCAGTGGGACAGAGGAACAAGCACCCTGCAGGGACCCAGGTTGGGCTGGCGTTTGGAGTCCTCCCTCTGCTACTGACTGCTCTGTCATGTCCTGCTGTCCCCAAGCTGGGGACACCACAGTGAGCCCAGGAGCTGCGGGAGGACTGGCTCCATCGCCTCTGCTCGGGCAAGCGGCAGTTATCCGGGCGATGGCTGGGAGCTGCCTTTGGGGCTGTGTTTTCCAAAAACTGGGAGGGCTAAAAATGTGTGTTGCTGGAAAGCAGAAGAAAACCCTTATTCTGAGGGCTGCAATAAGCCCAGTGATGGATACTGGAGAAGCGGGAGAAGGCTGGGGAAGGGCAGGTGGCTCTGGAGGGAGGACCAGCTGACCTGGGGTTAGGAGGAGAGGGGCAGATGTGAATCCATACTGTAAGGTTTATTTCCAAAAATGGCTCCACAATCCAATCCTGAAACAAACCCAAATTCTACAGACATGAAGCACTCCCAGTCCTTTGGGTAACACTCATCCAGTTCAGCAGCTCCCCCCAAAAGACTCATCCAGCCCCCAGGGGCTATTCCCAGGAGCTCTCGGAAGCTTTTCCTAATTTTGCAAAGGCTCTTGGGGCTGTAGGGATGCAGGGGAGGATGAGTACGGCAGATGCAGCAGATCTGTCCCATGCTGGTGCCTTTCCTCCCTCGGCAACCAGGAGACCCCGAAGCCTGTGCGGAGGCAGAGCCTGGGCTCTGAAGGTTGAACTGCTGCCGCGAGAGGGTGCGGGTGTCCCTACGGCGGAGTCGTAGGGTGCATATGGAGCCTTCGAAGGAATTGGTGCCAGCTCCTCGGAAACGTGCAGCAGGGTCTGTGTGTCCTCAGGGGCTGGGAGGAAATGAAAGACCTCGACCAGCTCAGTTGTTTCTTGGAGTCAGGCAGTTAATGTGCAGGAAAATCCCTGCCAAGCACCAGTTTCAGCCTGGTTTAACTCACCCAACCGTAGGAAAACCAAAGGAGAATTCCCCAGTGCCTGCGCTTGAGTGGTTTGTACTGAGCAGTTTGAGGCGGCTTTGCTGTGGATGTTTTATTCCAACAAAAAAGTGTGTGTTCATGGGGTGACTGGCACCCACTGGTGAATGATGCAAATGCTGAACTAACAGGAATGCTGGAGCAGAAAGCTCAGCCGTGGTCCAGAGGGGCTGTTTTCTCCATCCTGCGTGGCACTGCTGTCCGTGCACTGCTGCATGAGACCGCCTGAGCACAGCAAACTCACAGCACGCACCGGTGCTCAGAGGGGTTTGACTTCTCTGTGGAGACCTTGGGCATCGCTGAAGGACTTTGCAAACAGTCCTGTGCCCACTTCTCAACATCATGGCCCAAAAAGTAGCCTTTGCTGGTTCTAGCAGCGCCGTGCTGCAGAGGAGACACTGGTTTGTGTGACTCCTGGTGGCTCTGGAGTCAAGCCCTGGGTGTGCTGCAGCTCTCCCAGCACGTGCTGACCTTGCACTGTGTAGGCTGGTAAAACCTCGGGGCTAATCTGCAGTTCAGGTGTAACGTTAGTAATTCAGGGGAGAGGGAGGACTGGTTGACTTTTCATTACAGTTCTGCTTAAATGAAGGGAAGGGACCTCCCTTAAGAGAAGGGACCTTTTCTGCAATGGTCAGGCTGCTGCAGTCCTGGACGATGCCGTACGTGTGGTCACAAGCTGCGAGCGCTCCTCTGAGCAGCAAGCAGTGCTTTTTTATTGTTCAACTTTTCCTTTAAAACGCAGGCTGGAAAGAAAAGGAAATTTAGGAAGAAGAGAGAAAAGAAGCACTTGGCTTTAAATAAAAACCCCAGTGGTTTTTATGAAAAAGCATTTGCATTTTTTTCCATTGCACAGACACGGCTGCGCTGCATTCCCGATCCCGAGCTGGTGAGAGATGCCTCCTGTGGACTTGGCAGCCTGATTTCCGTGCCAAGTTGCCTTGTCCGTTCTTGTAGTAGCAGGCAACGGGATGCTCAGTCCTCTACAAAAGCCAAGGTAAAGTGATGCTGGGAGGATGTGGGGGACCCTTTGCGAATGGGCTCCAGCCCAAGGATCCCCACACATGAGATGATGATGAGCAGGAGGGGGGTCCCCCCGAGCTAGACACCCCTTTGGGCTTTCAGCTACTCAATAAATGTAACCTGGGGCTCCAGGGAAACAATCTGCCTGCCAGGGCTTGGGCAGATCTCACCTCCAGCTCTCGGGAAATGGGGGATTTTGGGGTGAAGGTTTAAGGGGTTTGTGGGGTCCATATTGCGGTTGCAGCTCCAGAGTGTTGAACAAGGCTGAAAAGGGTCTGTGCGGGACAGGCAGTGCAGACAGGAGGTACTTTGTACAAAAATAGGGAGGGAAAGGGAGAAATGTTTCACCATCAGACATTTGCTAAAGAGAACTTCCAGATTAAACCCAAAATCCCATAATATAGTCAAAAAGAAGTGGGGGTATTGCTTATAGACATAGATCTCATAAAGGATGGGGAAAGGGCGCCTTTCAAAGGAGCTTTTCAGGGAAAAGCCTTTGCCCAGCCCATGCTCCCAGCCCCCATGGGAGCACACCTTGGCGAGGGGGTTTATTTATCCAGCTGGGACACAGACCCTAAACCTCTGTGTCTCAGCCAGGTTGTTTAGCCCAAGTGTTTTTGGATGATGGAAGATTTATTCCATGCAGGGTATCCTCAAAGGGATGACAAAAGCCAAATGCCTTGGGCATGGTCTCCACTTTGATATGGGCAATACTGGTTCTGCTGGTTTGTCC